>NC_053128.1:3453845-3678845 GCF_010015445.1 Perca fluviatilis
TTTGCACGTTAGGGATGATGTGAAAAACGCACCAAAGCGACTGAGAAAAACTGTAATCCAATACACTTTTTGTGAAATTCAGCGAATATGTCCTTACGGTCAGCTAGCTCTCTAATTTCTGTATGCGCTGATAAAACAATATGGTTTTCATACAGAGCCCTGGCTGTGTAAATGAAAAACAAACAGAAAAGAGTGCACGAGCCACAAAATACCATTCCAGCCAATCAGCAACAGGTGGTGATAGTTGATGGTAGGGGTGGGAGAGGGTCGGGGGGAGGGTGCATGTGAATGTGCCAGCCGGCCAGTAGTTATAGCTATCACAGCACTTTTGCAACCATTGTCCATGGTTACCTCAACACTTCTTTCTTCGGTATAGTTCCATTTACCTCGGAACTCAGAAGCCGGAACTGGGTTTCTATTTACAAGTAGATTTTTCATTGTAGGGTTAGCTCTAGCCAGGTTAGCCATTGTTAGCAATACCAGTTGATAACAACAGATTACGACATGTTTGTGTATACAAACTGTGTAGCAACATGTCCACAGATAGAGGTTGGCCAGGGGCCTCATTTATAAAACTGTGCGTAGATTCTATTCCGAAAGATTTCGTGCGCAAAAAAGTCAGAATTTTCGTACGCAAAAACAATATTCTGATTTATAACACCTTGCGGCGCACACCGGTACGCACTCTTCTCGTTATAAATATGGACGTGCGTTACCTTATGCGGTCGTGCACGAGCCTCACGCTCCTCCCAAGGTCGTCCCATATTTGTCCTAATAAGGTCCATGTTAATCAATCAATGAATATTCCAGCCCTGAAAGGAGCCCTTGATGACCAATCACGAAACGGAAAAATGGGGCAAAAACACGATTCAGTGATTGTGAGATGGATGTGCTCCTAACAGAGGTAGAACATCGAAACACAATCCTGTTTGGAAGCCGTAAACCTTGTGTAGTGTTCATATTGTTGTTACACAGCACATACTTAACAGATTTAGCTCAATTATCAATGATATACATAATTTATTGTTCATATTTGCCATTTACCCCTGAGATCACATTTATGATCATATGATCATTTTCATTTTTTGTGAGAAAGGAAATTCAATTATTAAAAAGGTAAAAAATAGAAACAAGATTTTGGATCATTATTGGTGCGAAACAGGTGAAAGTGCTTGAAATGTGACAATTTGGTAGCTTGTATGGTAACTGTGTGGGAATAGCAGGTGCAGAAAGACAACATTCCCACACAGACACATACAATCAGACACGACCACATAAAGACGCACAGACACAGACACAGACAGACAGACACACACACACACACACACACACACACACACACACACACACACACACACACACACACACACAGATACACATCAAACAAACAACGCATTTCCCGGGGAGAGGCAGGGGAGAGCAGCGGAGGAAAAGTGCATTCCCTCCGCGGCACGGTTGTCGGAGGAGCCTGCCCTCTCCCTGTTGCTGGCAGCCCCTCGTCGGCCGCGACCCGGCTCTGGGTCGGTTTAGCAAGAACGGGATTGTTGGGTTCAGGAAAACAAAAACTGGGTTAGGTTCGGAAAACGGGCATACCATCGGAGTTCACTAAAACGCAGTCTATAAAACCTTGGGAGCATTACGCACGATCACACGTGTGGTCAAAAGTTTGCGGAAAACTGGGAACATTTTTATGCATGGAAATTCTTTATAAATCCAGACTATTGCGAGGAATATTGCGACGACAAATTTCACCCTGCTTCACGCAACTTTTTCTTGCGTAACAGGTTTTATAAATGAGGCCCCAGGACTGTGTACGACTGATTTAGTGAGACACAAATAAGACAGAAGTGCTTATAACTGTATGTTACTACAGCTTTCACCACTGTTGATGCACAGGGCAGCCATGTTGGATTTTGAACTCGGGGTACGGCGAGGTTGTCAGAGTTCTGAGCTTGGAAATTCGAGGTCAAACATAATACGGGAGAAAATACGTTTCCCTCAAAATGTAATTGAGAATGCAGTTCCGTTGTATGGTAGTCTATAGCCACAACGTTCCACTTCCGGGATTGCTCTATAGACCTTTTTCACGGCAGACATGTTGACATGTCATAGTAGGAAAATCACAGGTGTATTCAAAACAATTAATGATGGCTGCATTCCACTTAGGAGAGGTCCTGGTATTGTGCATGCTGATTCACTGAAATAGCTTACTGGGACACTTGATGGAAATGAGCCATCGTTAAGGTTATCAATTTCAGCTGTGCTTTTCCTACTATGACAAGTCAACATGTCTGCTGTGAAAAAGGTCTATTGTCGCTGGAAATTCCACCATATGTCCTTCTTTTTGGCCGGATGTCAGTCACCTTTCTCTGTCTTTGAGTTGGCGTTCTAACCTCCGGTGGATTTATGAGGACTATGGTTAACTGCCTCTCAGATCTCTGCAGGGTAAATCCAGACAGCTAGCTAGACTATCTATCCCATCCGAGTTTTCTGTTACACGACTAAAACAACCTTTGAACGTACACATTTTCCACCAAAAAACGTTCCTTCCCTGAGGATATTTTGCAGCTTAGCTGCCCAAGACGATTGTGATTGGTTTAAAGAAAAGCCACCAAACCAGAGCACGTTTTTCTCCCATTAAGGCTACTGTTTTTCTCTGAGAGTAGCTAGGGTTGTTCTGGACTGACCTGGACTGTGTTTGACTGATGACAGTCTGACTCATCTACCATTAAAGGATTGACATAAATACTGTCATTACTGGAACATAGGTGACTCAGTTTGGCTCCATCCTCAACAACAAATCAGAGGTGAGTCCAAACTTTAACCTGTTAGGTCTCTTGGATTGGGGTGGCACCTTAATCATGATTGCAGCTGCCGCCGTAATCCAGCTCGGCTCCCTGCTATGCCCTGAACTGCTACAACTATTATTTCTAGTCACAGTTCCATTATCTTTATTGTTACTATAATTGCCACTGTTCATCATTCCCCCCAACTGCAGATGCCTGCCCACCAAGAGCCTGGGTCTGTCCGAGGTTTCTGCCTAAAAAGTAAACTAAATGCTTGCTCTTGGGGGTATTGTTGGAATTGTTGGGTAAATTAAAGTATGGTCTAGACTTACCCTATCTGTAAAGTGTCTTTTCATAACTCTTTTTATGATTTGATTTTATAAATAAAATTGAATTGAATAGAAATTATTGTCCAACTGAAATCTGAATTTTTTAGCTTGTGTTCACAGCAGTGTTTATGTCTTGAATCTTCATTAAAAGGTTATATGTCAGTAATCTTAATGATGTATTATAAAACTCTGATTACATTGATGGACATACTCAAAATGTCAAAAGGCACATAAACTGAAGTTTGTGTGTTTGAATCAACATTTCAGTTATTACTAATATGTCTGTAAATTCCCCTGATGAGTGTGAGTTCCCTCTTAACTGAAACTGACAAGCAAGGACGTCATCAGATGGTGACACACACTGTTTCACTTCAGTATTTCATAACTGGTTCGTGTAAAAGACTGGAGTGGAGAGGAAAAAAAAAGTTAATTGGTCTGAAGCAACAAATATGCAAGATACTAATTGTTGCGGTTGGGCAAAAACCTTGTTTGGCCAAAACTGTTTAAATATTTCTAAAACCCAAAGACAGGCAGGTAATGGGTGACCAATAGCATTGATTTATGAAAAAGAATTAAAATGCTGAAATATGGAGATACCAAGTTTCTGCCTGACAGTGTAAGTAATGTAAGTAATCACAATTTATATGTGCTGTTATGATTAATAGATAGTGTGACGTATAAAAGAGCGGCTTCACTTCTGCTGCTCTGATTCACTGAGAGAGAAATCACTTCATCCTAATGACTCATCCATGAGTGGAACAAGTAAAAGCTTCAGAGGATAGATAGATGGATGGATAGATAGATAGATAGATAGATAGATAGATAGATAGATAGATAGATAGATAGATAGATAGATAGATAGATATTTGGGTGGATAGATTGATAGATGGATGGATGGATAGATAGATAGATAGATAGATATATGGGTGGATAGATTGATAGATGGATGGATGGATGGATGGATGGATGGATAGATAGATAGATAGATAGATAGATAGATAGATAGATAGATAGATACATGGACAGACAGACAGACAGAGTATGTGGCCAAACGTCAGGCTGTTCTCACGAAGCTTTCGTACATGCTGTATAGCTACCAAAGGTAATGCACTGTAATTGGTATGTATGCCACGTATTTATTACTGGATGCGCCACATTGACTGCTGATGTCTTAGAGCACGAAGATCCGCATTAGGAGGTAGTTGGGGCGGACGTGTGGGTCAGAAAACACGAGAAATTTAACTTTAGGTGATTTGGTGTAGGACCGCACAGAACCCTGACCTCATTTGCCAAATGCATCCAACATAATGTTTACATATGACACAACGTTGGTTCTTTCATACTCAGATTTTCACTCATTGATCAAAGAAGCTAACTCTGGGTTATCTGCTTATGCAGCATGGTTCAAATCAAACAAATTGTCACTAAATAATAATTATTTTTTTTTTTTGTTTATTTCAAAATCACAGATCTTGCTTGAGAATGACACAATGCCTTAATTCACAAAGTTAGTCTATTACTATCAAACTGAGGCATAGGGTGGTTAACTAATAAATGGCAGTAAAAGTTGTTTTTAGAAGAGGGTATTGGTTATAGTATATTTGTTTTAGTAAAAGCATGTTTGGAGAGATGAAAATTTTAAATTAAACGGAATTTTAATTCAGCAAAATCCATAAAAAGACAAATTTTGTTAAATGGTATGGTAAGTACAAATATGTATGTATGTTAGTTAAATTATGCATGTTGTTATAACTGTGTTTATGTTTAATGTGTAAATTGTGTTTATGGAAATGCATTGTTGTTTAATTGATTGATATTTTTATTTACGTGTCATGCCACTAAGTGGCCCATCCTACCCGGAATGACACAGCCTCGTACTTCGGGAAACTGGTGGTGTACCTGCGGACATTGTGAAGCTATGGCCACCGAACAGTAGTGTCTGTGCGCCCGCATAAACATGAACATGACTGTCTTTATAATCTCTTTTCAATAAACTATCTGTACACTTACAACTTTCTCAATGCTTCGGTTAACATTTAGGGACCCTCATTATGCTAACGTTAAGGTGTGGTGATATTTTTAGCCTTTTTAGTGGTATTAAATAGCGATTTAATTTGAGTGTCCCTGTGCCCCATATACTAGCACTGTAAGCTAATCAGCGGTCCGCGCTAGCATGTTCCAAGCTACAAACACATGAAAACATGTCCCAGAGAACGACAGAGTGGGTACACATCTGTTATTAACCCCTAGGTTCGTTTTGCACCAGAATTGTCCTTTAATATTCTAAGTGTCTGACAACATTATGGAAAGGATTTCTAAGGAGGTTGACCTTTCTGTTAAAGAGTAAGATCCTTTTTTAAAACATAAAAACATCTGCGAAATAGCGTTCGCTAAACCCACCGGACTCCATGTAAATAAAATACACTTCATTCAAAGTTGACAGAAACAAAATAGAACGAGGAAACGCCATTTTGGGTCGTCTTTCCACTTTTGCAACCATCACAACTCTAGTTTTGGTTGAAATAAACACATAGATTACCGATTTACATGTGAAAATATGTTGGCTCTATACACGCTAAAAGTATTGCTTTTTTAAATGGAGTCTGGTGGGTTTGGTGCTAGCGACTTCAGAGCTGTTTCTGGTTAAACATAAAGGTCTCAAAGAGGTTTTAAAGGTCTATCTCTGTAGGGATCCTTTCCATAATGTTGTCAGACACTTAGAATAATAATCTGAGCCTGTCAGCGGCAAAAATAAAAATACAAGCTGGACAATTGCCCTATTAACTTACATTGTAGCTTGTTTTGCTGCTGCCGACTGCAGCGATCTCGCTTAATACTGGGACCAATGTCAAAGATTGTTGTTCCCATCAGTCACTTAGACACAAAAACATAGGAACATAGGGGTGCAGGTAAAAAAAAACACGGTAGTTACCCTTTAAAGAAAGTGCACTTATTACATGTGGCCATTTTCTCGTGGAAAACTCCTCACTCCAACTCTGAATTTACAAACAGCAAACCAGCAGCAGGTGAATATTTCTTATTAAGATATATTGACACAAACACCTCAAAGCAGCAGAACAGTGTGAAGGAAATAAACACGTCTGTATAACAAAAGATATTCATAATAAATAGAGACACAATGTTTGATCAAATCAAACAGCTCGTACACACACATAATTTCAGAATATTCATAACAACAAGTTTTATACATTTGTACAAAAATAGAATCATTAGAGGCGTCAAAAGCCTCTTTCAAGTTAAAAATAAATAAATATTTAACACCCGCCAACAGTATTTTTTAAAGTCTCTCATTTGTCAAACAGAAAACATGTAACTGCAACTGAAAGGTTTTTTTTCATAATTGAGTGTTAATGTTCAGTTAAAGCTCTGATGTAATGTTTGTATTATTTGTCACTCACAAAAAACGGATTCATTTTCTTTATTTGCAGTTATGTGTTTTTCTATCTGACAGCTGCAATTTACAAACTGTAACATGATACAGACCTGCTGACTGGACAGGAAAGTCAGGACAAAACAGAATCCAAAAAAAGAGACATGTCACTAGCTTCGTGGTTGAAAATGTGTGAAAATATCTATTGTACTAAGATATTCCAGTCTGTAATTGTTTCACCATATAAAGTATAAGGTGTGTTCACACACATAACTTGAGATTAGTAAGAAAATCCCAAACAAAATGTGCAGTTATCAAACAATAAGGCATTGTCAAAAGTACCACACTGTCGAGTGTTTTCATTATAACATGGCAATTGAACATACTGCTCTCTGATTGGCTGGCAGGTGTCTGTTAACATCTTATATGGACATTTCAAACATAGCTCATGTCAACAGTTTAACAACTGTTTTAAATCAGAGTTTAAGGTAGGGCTGCACAATTACACAATTACGCCAAAATGAAAATCACGATTATTTTGATCAATATTGAGATCACGATTATTTAACACGATTATTCATTGATTTCTGCGGCAAAATATTTTATTTTATATATTGCACTTTAACATTTTAATAAACATTGCCCTTCTTTCACTTCCATGTTGTGCTATATTTGCCTGAACACTTGATAAGTGGGGTCATCACCACTTTGACCACTCACACACTTCTCTACACATTACATGCTTATCATTCCAATATGTATCTTGCACACTACTTTTCACTACTACTTTTTGCACTTTACATCCCACTCCATGTGTACTTGTCTTGATATTATGTCTTATTTGTATATTTGTAATTTTGTATATTATGTTGATATGTGCCTATATGTATATTGTTGTCTCTATTGTACCGTATGTTACTTCTTCATGTCTATTTGTTGAATGTATAGAGAGTTAACACCTACCAAAGTCAAATTCCTTGTGTATGTTAGTATACTTGGCCAATAATTCTGATTCTGATTTGCATCTGCTAATGTACAAATCTTTGCATCCAAATAAGTAGGGCTGGATTATTCAGACATTTGTTCCTCAGGTAGGTATTAGTTTTTTCTTTTCCTTTTTGGTTTTCTTTAATACTGTAGAATAACAGAATCCTTAAAAAGTGAATGCATTTAATAAAATCAAAAGACACGTTTTGCAGTGCATCTCAGGTTAGTATGAGAGTATTTACTGTCATCTACTGTCACGTTTCTCTCCACAGACCCACACACACCCACACACACACACACACACACACACACACACACACACACACACACACACACACACACACACACACACACACACACACACACACACACGGCCGGTGCGCCACTAACTTGTTGCTCTCATACCTGCCCAGGGACTACGGGATATAGCAATTGTGCTAAAATCTGGTACAATGCATCTCTCCTTGTTTTTATACAAGGTTAATGTTTAATTGTACACTGTCCCTGTCTCAATTACATTACATTACTACCAACATTAGCTGCTTTATTTCAACTATTTTAAACTGAGAATAATGTACATGCAGGGTGTCATACACCGTGGTGTTATGTCTTGATTAAGCCACTAGCTAAACGTCTGCTAGCCGCTAGGCTAATTTATAGTGTAACACAGTTCTATGCCGTCATTTCAGCCGATAACTGATAAATGTCTGGCTGAGGCAAGTTATAACCGAGCAGTCTGATGTGTGCAAAAGTCTGTGTTGTTATACTGTCGCAGCCTGGTGTCATTTTTAGGAGATTTAACAGAACGGCCCTGCATAATTAGCCTGGTCCTACCAGACTCTGGTCCATTTCATTTGTCAAGAGAGTCTGGCCTCTCTCCATTGACAAGTGTTAACTTCCTTGAAGGCGGGTACTCTGTTGAAGTTTAAAACTATTGGATCTGCCCAGAGCCACTCTGGATCTGCCATAACTAATCGCTAACGTTTGGTCGTGACGTCGGCTTAGCTTCGCTAGCGTTAGCCTTAGCCAACTCCCTCACCACTAACGGAGCGAGCTGGAAAATCAAACCTTTCCTGAACCCCGTGGGGAGGAGGGCCACAACATCATGGCCCCCAACACAACTCAGCAAAGATTGTTCTTGCTCGGGCTTTAACTTCTGGATTTTTGGCAGCGTTGCCACAACGGACCGAATGGCTTCGCTCGCATCTTTCTCCGCCGCCATTACGGAACAACAACTCAAACTAGCACACAACCTCAACGTCATCGTTCTCAGCCACTCTCTCTGTTCGCTGATTGGACAGGTAAAGATTGGCCAGAGAAAACCCCAAAATATACCGCAAACCCAGACGGAGTACTGAAGGAAAATGAAAATTGAGCGGAAGTACGTAGGAGGGCGGAGCCAGGCTAGTGCGTAATGCCGCTGCTAGCACGCTACTGGCTGAGTCCTTCATGCTGTTTAGGAAGCGCTTGATTTGCTGTAGGCAGCAATGCATTTTAAACGATCATTTTCATAAATCAGGATCTCTATTCATATTCGATTAATTGTGCAGCCCTAGCTTAATGTACACTAAACTGCAAGTACCATGGCAACAGTAGACCTCATTTCCACAGTGAGCACTATTTTAATATACTGTAGGTACACAAGCATGAGTGCATTAAGCTTCATAACAGCACAGCTAGGAGGGGATTATACCTCATATACATTTTGTTTAGGATTTTCAGGTTGGCTGTTTTATTTGGTTTTGTTACTTTACACTGTAAAAAAAAAATTAATTAATTAAATAATTAATTAATCAAGTAGCCTTAATTACCCCGACATTGAGTATTAAGGGTCTTTTTTTTTTACAAGAGCAAGTGGAACACATTTTATGTTCCACTGAGACAATTTTATCTTAAACAAAATCAACTTCCTAAAAAAATGTTCTGTACCCCAGAACCAGCAGCACATTTAATTTATTGTAACCTGTGGAAGCCCATTACTACCGGGGGGTTAAATTATGATACAAAGTCAAAATCAGCTGTTTGAGAGGTCAAAATGACATTTGACAAAATACTTATTTAAGTGCATCATAACATTTTTTCTCTATCCCTGGCAGAAATGGGCTTCAATAAAAAAAGCTGCAAATTATCAAAATGATAAATATGATTCAATAGTCATATCCTATATGCACAATATTGTTATTAAATGAGAATAAAGGAGTTGTGTAATGTTTCATCTGGCATTTTTCATCTTATTTTATGTTCAGTAATATTTGTTGCTGTAGAAAATATAAGTGTCAACAATCCGTCAAATAATTTTTTTTTGTTAAACCTGCTATTGAGTTGAAAGTGAAATTGTCTCCCCACATCAGGATTTAGTTCCATTAGTTGAAAAGTAAAACAAAAAAAATCAGATTTTTAAATTGAGATTGAAACCATGTACAGACGTCTTCGCTGGCAGATCTTGAATTGAACATTTCCTTCAGTCTCGATTTCTAAAAGATCCAAAGAAAGTGAGAAAAGTTTCAACCAGCCAACAACCAAAAAAACAAGCAGCTGGAAAAACAGCGAAGACACTTGAAACTATTTCCTCATGAAGACATAAATTTAAAGGTTTTTAACATCCAGCAACAACAGACGAAGAAAACACAGAAACACAGTTCAACATTTTAAACAGTCACTGGATTATTACCAACCACAGCTGAGCTTTAGTTACAGACAAGTAAAGAGAGTGCAGTACTCAGATTGCATAATATCTATCACAACCATAATAAATTACTGTAAAAACAGGGTTGTCCAAGTCTGTTTTGTAAAGTGATGGTTCTTCCGCTGCGTGAACACACAGTGGGATTGTAGTAAAAGCAAAGAGATTACAGTAATCAGATTACAAAACAAAACTGCAGTATCGGCCATTTTGAGCAGTTTTCCGGGATTTGGAAAAGTTATGTTGAAATTGTCTCTTTGACACTCTCCTAACTCCGATTATTGTAAATTATGACAAGAAAATTACAGTTCTCACTGTAACTAAAAGTAATCTGATTATTTCCACAATAATTTAGCTTTGAGTATTTTGATCTCCTCAACTCTGTATTAAATAATAAAAGATCAACTTCACACTGTAAAAAATTGAGTTATTCAAACAATGTTTTTACTGTAACTTAGAATAAAATCAGTGGTGGAAAATTGTTTCCATTCTTTCCAGTACAGTTTATTTACTGAGATGACATCTGAAAATAAAAATTGGAAATCTGTCAGTAAATGTAGTTCACCTGTCAAATAAATGTGCCTGTTCACATACACAGTCTCTTCAAATTAAATTAGCCCCCATCTCCTCTTAAAAAATTCAACGTCAGAACTTCGCTCTCCTCTAAGCCCCGCCCCCCTCTGGCTGGGTGATTGACAGCGGTTTATGGGGCTACATAAATCCCGTTAAACGTCCATCTGTCCTGTTGAGGCGTCGTTGACGTCTTGCTCTCTGCCTCGCTCCGACCGAGAGTTCGAGCAAAACGACAAAATGGTCAAAGTAAACCCTCGGCCTCTCGACCTATCGGCTTATTTTCCCATGCACATTCTCCTGGTGTCCCGCCTCCTCAGCAGCTGGAGTCCTCGCTGCCGGTGCCTCCCCCTCCTCCTCCAGACTTTGCAGTGGCTGAGCCAACAGCGATTTGGCAGCCGTTGGTGACGTGACTCATGACCTTCTGTTTTAGCTGCGCAACCTGCTCCCGCAGCATGGCGGCGGTGGAGGCCAGGTCCAAGTTCTGGTTCTTAAGAGCCTTCACCTTCTCCTCCAGCCGCGAGATCCGCTCCAGCTTCCGCTTGCGGCACTTGGACGCGGCGATACGGTTGCGGAGCTTCTTGCGTTCTGCTTTGATCCGTTCCTGTGTCTCCAGGTCTATCGGGGAGAGGGAGGGCGGGGATGTGGGGTCGCCCGGCGGTTGAGGCACCTCAGGGACAGTCTGAGGGGCGTCCATGCCTCGGGTGTGGTGTTGAGGGACTCCACCACCACCATGGCCTGAGGCGCTACCGTACGCCATCTGCCCCACAGGGTACGTCACCTGGCCTGGGTTGTAGCTGCTGAGATTGGTGTAGACAGGCATGTCTGCGCTGGACATCAGGTTCCTCTGGTAGGATGTCTGCAGGGAGACGGTGGAGGATGAGGACGGGGACATGGAGCCGCCTCCCACCAGCTGGTTCTGCTTGTGAAGGTCGGCGAGCGCTTTGACAAAGCCATCAGCAAATCCTTCTTGCTCGTTGGTGGCCTGGTTGCGGTACATGAAGGGATTGTTGGAGTTCGACACGGGACAGGTGGTGACCAGTCCTTGGTTGGACTGGATGATCAGGTGCTCCAGGTCAGGGGACGCCAGCTTCAGCAGATTCATGTCCGTCGATGGCGCCGCTGATGTCATCAAGGAGCTGTTGCCGGCGAGTCCCAGGTTGTGGTGGTTTCCGCCCCTGCCTCCTGCTGCACCACCGCCTGGGAAGTGATGACTGCCCACCATTGACATGACCTTCTTATTCATCAGCATCTTGCTTCCCGGATAACGCTCGTATTCCGCGATCTGGGTGAAGCCGGGGACGACTTCAGCCAAGCGGGAGTCATCGTGGTAGAAAGGTGTCTCCATCTTAGCTGTCATTGACAAAAAGGCGTCTCAGAGGAAATCTTCATAATCAGATTATCCTGAATATAAGAGGGGATTGAAATGTTCCCCTGACGTCGGCGGCTGGAGGATGAAGGCAGGACGAAGAGAAGAAGAGAAGGCGAGTGCCTGCAGGAAAAGAAACAGACACTTCTGTAAGAAGAAGAGGAGAACGAAGATAGAAGATAAACAGTGGTGCTGACTATTGATGCTACTGATGTGTGTGTGTGTGTGTGTGTGTGTGTGTGTGTGTGTGTGTGTGTGTGTGTGTGTGTGTGTGTGTGTGTGTGTGTGTGTGTGTGTGCATGTTATTTACAGAGATGAGATTGAAGACATATATCCAGCTCTGATTGGACAAAAAAAGCCCAACTGTATAATACTGTTAGTTCCACTGTTCAATCAGCTGATGATGAGATGGGAGAATTACGTTAACTGAAGGGGATGAAAACTGTCAGATGTGTTTGATATTTAGGAAAAAGTCATTAGGTGCACCTTGAATACTACTATTCACAAGGTCAGGAAGGAACTTTCACGCTCAAGAATCTTTATGCATTAACCTACTGGGACGACGATGTTGACAAGACATCAAATTATACTTTTTATGTTGTATTCAATATCCCCAGATTGATGCAGTGTAGAGACTTACATTTTTAGCATCCGGGAACTAAGATCTGCGGCATTTCTACAAGATTGCTCTTGCAATTGAAGGCCTTCCAGAAGATATGTCTTTTTTGAGCATTTGTACAATAAATCCACAATGATGAAATCATTCATTATATTACCCGAAATTAGATACCTACATCGCTTCATGGTAGAGTCATACTCTCTTTTTTTGCCTTAAAACTGATAGCTTCTCCATTCCAAAGAGTTTTCAAAACTTTGTACAATTAATTCAAAATGATACATAAAAAACTATGGTTATCTTTTCGGCATGAAAACATATCAATTTGTTTTGCTTCACCATTTTGACTCCCAGAATGCAGTGGAGTGAGTGTGTTGACCAATCAGAGGCTGTCTTCCTGACTATAGTCTGGATCGACAACAGTTCATTTACTGGATAATCGCCGGAAGATCCGGCCGGATGTCCCTTGCCTTGCAAAACTCTGTTCGTTTTGGGGAAACAAAAATGGCAAGTTTTGAAGAAAATTTGGATCGTGCAACAAGGCAGGCCTGCTTGGTTCTTTTGGGGAATAATTGCAAAGATTTACAACGTTATGGTATTTACTATCCAACTCAGACGTTTTGGGACCGATTGTGGCAAGATTGCTGTGGACGAAGTAACGTTACACAGGGCGATACCCTGGAAAGAGCAAATTACGTTAAACCATGTATCCAACTAATTTAAATAGCTCACGTTACTGTATTGTGTGAACAGTTTACTTAATTTAATATTGTATATGACGTTTTCTTTTATTGGGGTGCAAATATTCCACCAAAACAAGTTCCTTCCCAAGACCATTTTACAAAACCACAGACGCTGCGTCTGGAGCTTATTGCCGCACAAGATGATTGTGATTGGTTTGAGGAAATACAAACAACTCAGAGCGTTTTTACTCCTATCCTGCAATGTATTTGTGGAGAAGCCAGACCTTACTCCGCAGTG
This sequence comes from Perca fluviatilis, assembly GCF_010015445.1. Lineage (NCBI taxonomy): Eukaryota > Metazoa > Chordata > Actinopteri > Perciformes > Percidae > Perca > Perca fluviatilis. The sequence goes on from NC_053128.1 coordinate 3,467,558, forward strand.
CTGTGGAGATAGGTCTGGCACTGCGAGACTATCCTGACTATAGATCTCCAAATGCACTAGTAGTGATATACTGTATGTGGATGTAACCCAGTGCCATATCTGATGGACATCCTCGTTTCTTGTCAGATCTATGCCTACTATTATATCCGGTAGCACCCGGTCAATAAATATAGTAGCTTCTGCTAGTGGTCCCGCAGCACCTTCTGAGCAGGCGGGAGAGTGGGTGTCCCAAGGAAGCAAAGCTCTAGGCCGATGCCCACGGTTAACCACCAACCCCTTCACAATTCAACAATTTCTGTTCACTTAGCGGCACACACGCTGAGGAGCCAGCTTCGGTAATTGGCAGCTCCATTCTATGAAAAGTGAAGTTAGTGGCACCAGCGGCCATAGTCATGTATATCCCTGAGGCCAGAGTGGCCACTGTTATGCAGATGATACCCAATTATATGAATCGATCAACCAGATGAAACCAATGTTAGTTAATCTTCAAGAATGCCTTAGGGACATAAAAACCTGGATGATCTTCAATTTCCTGATGTTAAAGTTATTGTATTTGGCCCCCAAAACCTCCAAAGCGTATTATCTAAAGCAGGGGCGTAGCAAAAATTCTGTGCGCTGTAGAAAGGCACTCTCTATGGGTACCTACCCGCGTTCACAGCTATTCATTCTAGCATCTTTTTGGGCCCTCCTCACATGAGGGCCCTGGGTACTCAGTCCCCTTTACCCCCCAGTCCTACGCCCCTGATCTAAGGATATAGCTACTCTGGATGGCGTTGCACTAGCCTCCAGCACCACTGTGAGGAATCTTAGAGTTATCTTTGAACAGGCTATATCCTTTAATGCCTACATAAGACAAATTTCAAGAACCGCCTTTTTTCACCTGCGTAACATTGCAAAAATGAGCACATCCTGTCTCAATAAGATGAAGAAAAAGTAGTCCATGCATTTGTTACTTCGAGCTGACTATTGTAATTCCTTATTGTCAGGTTGCTCAAACAAGTCCCTTAAGACTCTTCAGTTGATCCAAAATGCTGCAGCACATGTACATTCAAGAACTAGGAAAAAATATACCATTTCTACCATCTGTAAAATCCAGAATTTAATTTAAAATCCTTCTTCTTACCTACAAAGCTCTTAATGGTTAGGCACCATCATATCTTAAAGAGCTCATAGTACCCTATTGCCCCACTAGAAAAAAAAGTTACTTGTGGTTCCTAGAGTCTCAAAAAGTAAAATGGGAGCCAGAGCCTTCAGCTATCAGGCTCTTCTACTATGGAACCAGCTCCCAGTTTTGGTTTGGGAGGCATATACCATCTCCACATTTAAGAGTAAGCTCAAAACTCTCCTCTTTGATAAAGCTTATAGTTAAAGCTGACTCAGGTTTGCCTTGGACCAGCCCAGTATTCTGCTATAGGTTTAGACTGCCGGGGGACTTCCTATGACACACTGAGCTCCTCTCTCCTCCTCTCTCTCTCCATCTGTGTGCATAATGTCCCTATTGCATTAGCATGTTACTAACTTAGCTTATTCCCTGGAGTTGGGGGAAAAAAAAAAAAAAATTTTTTCAAGACAATGATATGGGATTAGACAATACCGTTTATATCAATATATATAATATATATATATATATATATATGGAGGGAGATACATTGCCACATAGAGAGGCGAAGTCCCTCCCCTTCCGGTGGATCACCATGGGACCTTATTTCGGAAAAAATACGAATGGTGGTGAACGGAGACGAATTACTTTTTGACCCCATTTGACTTGAGCCATGGATTACACATATGATGTTCATCAATTTTAAAAGATCATTTCAGTCAGTCAGAAAAGTTTGTTCGTATAACTATAAGATCATCACCTGCCCCTGTATCAAACTCCACCTATATAAATATGTAATTAGAAAGACTACACACTTCAAAGTGGTATGGGTGACGTCTCGCTGAAGCTACACTGTTTCTGTTTCATATCAGGATGTAAAGTTACTCACATGAGTAACAGGTCTTGCTCATTCTTTTGCTTCTCGGCTGAAACAAACTTTACAAATCAGGTAAGATAACGTGACATGTGTTGTGTAAGCCGACCATCAAGCAAGGTGCTGTAAATTATGGGAGATGAGAGATGTAGTTTACTAAGCGGTTTCATACAAAACTAAGTGGTACTACTACAAACCTACGACAAATTGTTATTTTCTTAACTTGCAACATATCTTTTAAATTGACGAACATCATATGTGTAATTCATGGCTCAATTCAAACGGAATCAAAAAATACTCTCTCCTTGGTCTATTTTTTTCAAAATAAGGTCCCATGAGGTCCACCAGAAGGGGAGGCACTTTTTTCTCTCTATTTGCCTATGGTTTCATTGTTATTTGCACAGCTGTTAATTTTGTTGAGCATGAGAGGAAAATCTGTATTTGTACCAGTGTTTCCACTGGTAACTTTCAGTTGTGGTGGCCGCAATGGTGGAAAACACCAAAGAACAGTAGTTACTGGATGTAAGTTTACTGGATTACTGGGCCTAGATGCGGGCGAGAGATGTGACCCATGACCAGATTATCGTAGTTCCATTTTTAACCCGCGCTGGACACGTTTATAATGAATCAGCCGTCTCTCTGTGAATAGAGAATCCACTCTGCAGTGTAGTTCAGACATCTCACTGACAAACCAGAGAACTGTACAGTAACAATCAGCTTTAAGGTCAAGTAAAGTTTTTGTATTAGTAACTTCAGTCCATCTCATGCTACCCCCCTCACGTCTATGAGCTCTCTTTCTGTCTCTCTTTTAATCAGTCTTTTGATTATTGTTGTTGATGTTGATAGCAACTGAAGAAGCATTCTCAGAGATAGGTCTTTTTTTGTTTTATATAGCTATTTTATATAATTTTTCATTTGTTATTATGTCATGTATGTTATTTTAATCACAGCCTGTTTTAATAAAAGTGCTTGCGACACCTCACATGTGGCTTTGACTTACATCTGCACATTTAGCCCACGTTATAGAAAATACCGAGATATATATTGTGTATCGGCATTGAGCCAAAAAATACCAAGATATGAATATTGGTCCATATCACCCAGCCATACTGCAAACTGCCAAAAAACGACCCAATAATCGGCCAGGGCAGATAATCTATCCCTACCAATTAGTGACCGAAAACTGTTTCATTACATGTGGGAATGTCAGTATTGTTTTAAAACAAACTTGATCAGACCAGAAAAAAAAGCAGAGATACATCACACAACCAGCCTGTTCTCATGAATGAGTCGTTCAAAAAGCTACAAAAAGTTAAGCACTGTAATTCGTAAGCATTCAGGACTTTCAACCCAGACAGCGGAGTTCGCTTCCTGGGGAAAACTAAAGACTTTCACCCAGGAAAAGTGTGTCCCTTAGGAGTGTTTTAATCCAAACCACAATCTTTTTCCTAATCTTAATTCGTCGTTTTGGTGCCTAATCTTAACTTTCTTCGAGGCAAAACGCTCAAATTTGGTGGACTAAATTTAACCGTAATGTCCGCCGAAACGCCCGGCAGCTCTCGGTGCTTTGTACCAGGCTCAAGGTCACCTATTTTTGGGTAACTGAACCACCAACCATAGCTGATACAACGGAGGTCTGTAGCCGACTTCACAAAGCCCTTTAGCGGCTTAAACAACTAGCAACTGCCGCTCGGTGTCATGGAGCTTGTAGCCAGTCGGCGTCAAAGTAATCACCCGGCGTCACGTGACCAGTCGGTGGACTCCTAATTCCGTAGGATCATATGTTTTGGTGTACATACATTTTCGTACCAAATCATATGTGGACCCCTTCATGAGAAAGTGTTGCACACAACATAGGCCAGTCCAGCATCTAGTAGCCTAACAAAAGTGACCAAGAGATACATGAGGATCTGATTCTGCTCAGGTCGATCGGCACCTCGCATATTTGTTTCCTGAGAAGAAAGGGAACTCCTCTGTGCTTTAATAGACCAATAGAGACAAATAGCTAATTTCTTATATTTAGAAGAGAATGTATCAGAAATATTTTACTTTTAAGTCAAACACCATGTTGAAGTCAGTCTGATGGTGGCGGCTGAGATTTTCTTTTTCCGGTGCTATGGGGTTTGCTTGACTTTTCAGTGAGGGTGCTATGAAATTGTGGGTTTCCCATTAATGTGCTGGTTGAAGCATTTTAATTTCTACTGCAACACCCCCGAAGTGTACACACACATGAGTCTCCACCTATGGTTTCCACATGCTTGGTTAATGGTAAGTTTCCAAATTGTGGTCTGGCTAACAGGAAGTGGGAGTAAGTTCAAAACTTCAATGTATGCTGCACCCATTGCCAAATTAGATCACCTGTGTTATGTTTTTTTTTTGTCTTAAACAGTGTTGGGCAGTAACGCATTACTATATATATATATATATATATTTATATATATATATATATATATATAGCACTGTACTATTATTACTTTTCACAGAAAACTATTGGTCTAAAGGCTCTGACACACCAACTCGATTATCGGCCGTCGGAACAGTCTGGTGAGGTCGGTGACTCGAGTCTGTTCGGTTTGTTCCGTGCCAAGCCGTCTGCATCCATTTTGGACGATTCGACTTCTTGAATCTCAATAACCAATCTGATTGGTGGAGTGCTAGCCCTTGACAAGCAAATCAGTGTTTCTTCCACAAGAAGAAGCCTGAGAGCTGACAACACCAGTATCTTGGTATTACTAGCCATCGTATTTTCTTCCGTTCAGCGAGTAATGACAACAACGATCCTTCTTGACTACTATCAACACTCTCTGATGAAAACAATGACTGACGACAGCGTCTGTTTACTAGGTCTATTTTTTTGGGCGACAATACAGATTAGCGGCCCCTGCTGTTATGGTGACGTATTAATTCTCGCGCACGCGAAGGATGTACGCTCAAGTCGGCGTCGCTTCGGTTTGTTCCGAGGCAATTTTTTGAGAGACGGGAGCCGACTGATCAGTCCGACTGCCTTTGTGCCAATGGTCGGCCGTTGGGTTGGTGTGTCAGAGCCTGTGTCAGGGATTACAATTTTGCTTTGATTAATGATATTACAGTAGCTAATCCAAGTAACGCTGCATTACTGCATTACCAGAATGTGATTCGTTTTTTGTCCTAGGAAGGCTGTCTTATATTATGACGTATACGCTTATCGTAATTTAGCGCAGGTCAGGGCAGTTCATGTCGGCTAATAGCCAAAAAGCTAAATGAAGGATGACGGAGAGAGAAATAATTTCAACAGATGGAAGAATTCTCATTATAAGCGTAACATAGTAATATATTGAGTAACTTTACTAATTACTTTTGATAATTGCCAGTTATAAATTAAGTAATATTCTAACTTTTTTTTTACGTTACTTTTTAAAAAGTAACGTATTACTATTACTATTAGTAGTCTATATTCACGTTGTCTCATTTCCGGGATTGTTCTAGTGCAGTCGGAGGTTCGGCTGGATGTCTGTCACCTTCCACTTTCTTTGTGTTGGCATTCTAAACTCTGGTTATCTCATGAATGGTTCGTATGATATCTTACTTTAGTACAACAATTCGTATAATATCCTACGAAATTAGACGACTGCCGGCCGGTCACGTCACGACCGGTCACACAACAGTTAAGTTTAGCAGTCTTTACAGTTAAATTTAGCCGAGAAAAGGATAATGTGAGCCGGGTACCGGTCACTGTGAGGTTGTCTATATCCACGACGTTCCACTTCCAGGATTGCTCCGGTGCCACTGGAAATTCTGCCATATGTACATTTCCTTCCACTTTCTTTGTGTTGGCGTTCTAAACTCCGGTGGATTTGTGAGGACTATGGTTAACTGCTCCTCAGATCTCTGCAGGGTAAATCCAGACAGCTAGCTAGACTATCTGTCCAATCTGAGTTTTCTGTTGCACGACTAAAACAACCTTTGAACATACACGCTCCACCAAAACAAGTTCCTTCCTGAGGCTATTTTGCAGAGGCGCTGTTGCTCCGTCCGGCACTTAGCACCGGCCAAGACGATTGTGATTGGTTTAAAGTGATGCCAATAAGCCAGAGCACGTTTTTCTCCCGTCCTGGAATGCTGTGTGGACCAGCCAGACCGTCCTCCGCAGAGCTGTGGAGGAAGGTCTAGCAATGCAAGACTGCTTCCTGAGTAACTTGCCTAACACTGGTCTAAACATTGTGTTTGTTTAATTAATGTATTTATTAATTTTTCAAATTATAAAATTATAAAAATGATACATAAACCACAGAAATGTCTGTGCTAGCAGGGTGCTATGGCTATCCTAAGGGTAGCTACAGCAAGACCCTATGTCCCTACAGCCTATGTCTGTTTCTATCAATGATCAGTGGGTTCTTTGAAAGAAGATCAGAAAAGACTATGTTGTGCACATCCATGTAGTTGCTGGTGCATGACAAGGAAGTGAATGATCCTTCCTCGGAAGGCCAAATTGTGGGCCGAATTGTTGTGGGCCTTATTTGCACTATTACAATATTTGTCCTGAGCGTTAAGCTGCTGTGCGGACTTTACCTTCTTTGAACATTCTTTGAAAGAACAGCCACAACTCTGACACTCTCTTCTCCTTACTCTGAGTCCACCATGTAACACAGACACAATACAGGAGCAGGCTGCATACACCTGAACACACCAGCTGAAAAACAAATGGACTAAGATTTTCTCTCATTGGCATACATATTCTAATTGTAAAACATATTGCAGTATCAGCATCACTGTGTATATACAACCATATTGCCCACCAATCAGTGCACTCTGGTGGGCAAACGATGCAATGGCAGCACAGTTTCTAAATTACCTCCAACATAGCAACATTTCTTACCTATCAGCCAACACATACAGTTCTGAAACAGCCTTGTGCAATAGTTAATATCAAACATCCAATAATAACCTAAATCTGAGGTAGGGCCTACTTTACTTACTTATTACTTATAATATTTCCATTTTCTTCTGCTTTACTTCTACTTCACTACACTAAAAAATATATATACTTTTTATTTCACATACATTTCACTTTGCAAATAAATATTTGACACAAAAATAAATGATTACTAAATCAAAATATGATGAATTGTTATGAATTGAGTGTGTTCATAGTTCAAATCAGCCAGCTACAACATACTACAAAATATTGCTTACATGTTGATCCATCCGATAATAATGAGCCAATAATTTATGACAAAGTGCCAGTGAAATATTATTAACATCAGGCCAGGGCTCATTATTAATAAAAAATGTTTAATCGGTTATGTCACGTCCTTGTTATTGCTGATTGAAACACATTTTAATAATTAGTGATAGCGTCCCTGCATAGGCTCAGTTAGTCAGACAGCGAAAACGTTAAAATGCTGTGTGATAACCTCCTAGTAGTGAAGCGGTTACAGTGTGATCGCCCTCTCCTCTCTGATCTGTCAGTGCGCTTCCAACACGTTAAAGTTCCCGGTACAGCCGTTAACTTCACACCGCGAGGCTGGTGGAAATCCACACAAGATACATCTAACGATCCAAAACCCCATTTTCCCATGGTTTCATCTGTTCCAACTGGGGTAATAAAACATAACACCGCGGCTGGATGTTCATACGAACAATAATAATGTATGACGAAGGTTAATACTCACAGAGAGAAGCAGAGAGCTGCTGAACGATCCGAGAACAGACAGAGTGAGTCAGACTCTCTCTCTCTCTCTCTCTCTCTCTCTCTCTCTCTCTCTCCCTCTCCATCATACCTCTGACGTTTACTGATAGCACTAGGGATGGATTGCACCAGCACTGTTGTAGCAAACAACTTTTCTTTTTTTGAATTAAACAGCAAGCATGGATAATTGATCCGCCAATAACTCTTTAAACACACACATGGGCAAGGGTGTAACTTTGGTTTGAGAAGTGACAAAGCAGGGGCTCTGGGGGTCCTCTGCCAAAAAAATGTTTTCCATTTGAATCCCATTTCCTGAATTTATATTTATTATTAGTAAATATAATATAATTGGTGGACATTTATAATACTAATTAGTCCTATTTATAAATACAGACTATGCTGATACAAAATCCAGGAAAAAAGGTCTTAATTCCTTTATTGTTTGAAATAAGGGCCGATCACTAAAAACAGTTTCTTTAAAAACACGAAATTTTAAAGAATTCTCCACATTGCTAGGAATATTAAGTCATTTAGTTCATAGTTTTGCCTTAAAACAGCCACATTCAAAGGTATTGACTCAACCTTGACACAGCCCTAATTATGAAACACCCATGTAATGTAATATGTGTAATTGTTGAGAGTGAAAATCCTTAAATTCACATTAACAGTACAGAGAGCATGACCTCTACAACCTCAGTGGTAGATAATACTATAGTCCAGTGGTTTTCAAAGTGTGGTCCGGGGACCACCAGGGGTCCTTAAAAGCTCCCATATTGTAAAAAGTAAAATTTGCCTTGTCTTTTTTTATTATAAAGTAGGGATGCACCGAATCCAGATTTTTGGTTTTCGGCCGAATACCGAATCCACTGGTTAAGATTCTGCCGAATCCAAAACCAAATCTTGAATCCTCCTCCCATCCTCAGTCCATTAACACAGTTAACACATTAATGAAGTAAACAACGTCCACAGCAGTGTATTTTTCATTTTATTTACCTGAAGTTTCTGCGTTTTGGCTGCTGTCTGTAGATTCCTTCATGCACAAGTCGTATTTTTTCGGGTGTTTCATACGCAAATGCAAAAAAACAGCGGCCATGATGTGTATTATTTAGGGTCCTCGCCACCACGAGACAAATCTACATTGCAAATTGAACATGTAGCTGGACTTGAATGGCCTTCTTTTGACTGAAAGTACTGCCAAACAACACTTTTTCTGTTCACGAAAGCGCTCCACCTACGTAAACACCTTCCAGTAAACAACGGCATTACGTCGACCAGCGTAGCGCGCGTAGGGTTCAGTTCGGTGGAAAAACATTCTAAGGTTCGGCAGAAACCGAACCCCATCAAAAAACTCAATATTCAGTCAAATCCGAAGCCGAATCCTGGATTCAGTGCATCCCTGTTATAAAGCAGTTGTGTTTGACTATATAGGTAGAAAATGCCACTACAGTGCCGTTACAGTCATTCTTCGGCTGCAATGACGGTGCAGAGACTGTGAGAGTGAAGATTGTGTTTTAGACAAATATGTTCTAGTAGAAACCCAACTTACAATTATGAACCTAAAAATGAGCATGGTATGGGACATTTAAGGGGATTCCAGGGGGTCCTCAGCAAAAAACTAAATAATTAATTTTCACTAAAACTCCATCCAGGTAACACAGTGACATTGTAAGGCTATTTTGGTAATGGGTTTCATTCACTTTCTGTAATAAAACATCTATAAGCAAGAATCCGATCAGATGGGGGACCCTGGGACAAAGTCTTATCAAATGGGGGTCCGTGTTTAGGATAATTATTATTGATAATTCATCACATCAGATCCTGATTTAAATCTGTTTCTGTCATTTGGCTGAGAGACCTGACCTGATGAGAGTCCAAATATTAAAAGCCTGAGGACCAACCAACAAATAACCCCTGCGTGTGTGTGTGTGTGTGTGTGTGTGTGTGTGTGTGTGTGTGTGTGTGTGTGTGTGTGTGTGTGTGTGTGTGTGTGTGTGTGAGAGAGAGAGAGAGAGAGAGAGCTCACAAATCAGTGTTTACTTTGGCTGGGCGAAGTAATTACAGTTCTTAGAGTAGGTGTGGCAAACACACACTCACACAAATACAGCAGATGTGTTCACTGTATTTTCAGAGGAAAATAAATTGAGTTGTCTGGGAACAAAATATGTAATCTGAACAGCACTCAAATTAATATTTTTTATTGCCACACGGATGTTTCGGGCAAGACGCCCTTCTTCAACATGTTTCTCAGGCACTCTCGATTTAGATTAATGGCACATGAATGCACACAGATGTAGAGAGAAAGGAGGAGAGAGGAGTTCCATTTGTCCAATGAAGTCACCCTGCAGTCTAAACCTATAGCAGCATAACTAAGAGCTGGTCCAAGGCAAACCTGGACTGACATACTTTTGGAGACTCTGGGAACAACCTGCTAACTGCATTCTGAAAGCCAGTGCTCTAGTGGGGCAATAGGGTACTATGAGCTCTTTAAGATATGATGGTGCCTGACCGCAGTAGAAGGATTTTAAATTCAATCCTGTATTTTACAGGAAGCCAATGCAGAGGAGCTAATACAGGAGAAATATGATCTATTTTCTTAGTTCTTGTCAGTACACACACTGAAGCATTCTAGATCAACTGGAGAGTCTTAAGGGACTTATTTGAGGAACCTGACAATCAGGAATTACAATAGTCCGGCCTCGAAGTAACAAATGCATGGATTCTTTTTTCAGCATCATTTTCACACAGAATGTGCCTAATTTGGGCAATGTTACGCAGGTGAAAAAAGACAGTTATTGAAATGTTTTTTATTTGGGCATTAAAGGATATCCTAATCAAAACTAACTAATATTTCTGACAGTGGTGCGGGATGCCAATATAGCTACTCTGGATGGCCAATGCCACTGGATGGGCCAGATAATGAGATTTGGAGGTGTTTGGGGCCAAGTACAATAACTTTGTTGTTTAATAACAGGAAATTGTAGGTCTTCCAGGATTTTATGTCCTTAATGCATGCTTGAAGTTTAACTAACTGATTGGTTTCATTTGGCTTGAGTGAATAATATTGCCTAGAGGAAGCATATATCAAGTAAATTGAATTGGTCCAAGACCAAATCCTTGGGGAACACCATGACTAACTTGCCTGCATGGAGGATTCATCGTTAACATGAACAAACTGGGATTGATCTGATAAACAGATCATGAGCACCTGTTTCCCTTTAAGGCTGCGTCCTTTCCACTCTGCTTTTCTCCCTGGTTCTCTGACTTGCTTCAGAAGTTAAAAATTAGCAACTTTCCCTTGTTAGCGTTTAGCTTAGCCATTGCAACCATAAAATACACAGGCTTGATCGCATCATTCTCCCAAGCTCTAACCTTTCGTCAAAACAAAAAATTGTCACATCCGGTTGCAAAAACCCAAGATCGCCAAACTCAAGGCTTTAAAACGGCAGTCCACAAACCAATGGGTAACGTCACAGATACTACATCTACTCATTTTATGTCTATGGTCCACCTAAAAGTGATAGATTAACCGTCTGGTGCACTCAGAACAACCTGGAGCTAAACGCTCTGAAGACAGTGAAGATGGTTGTGGATTTCCAGAAGAACACAGCCACACCGCCCCCTTTACTCGTGGCCCTGCTCGACGCCCTGCTAAGCCCTGCACTGCAATTCACTCTCAAAATAAATAAAAAACTGCAACAGAGACGATTTCTAGTCCCTCCCTGTTTAGTCAGCCAGCTAACTTAAGCTAACATTAGCTTTGTAGAGATCTTGGGATTTCCCAAACTGAATAATTATAGCAAATATATACTTTGCTAGCTCAATCCTGTTATAACTAATATATCTGCTGATTTTTTTTTTCATGGATAGATTTAGATACTCACTAGATAGACTGTGAACTTCAAACAACAGAGATGATTCTGACGTGAGTCAGCCGGTCAACTGGAGCTAACGTTAGCTTTGTAAAGATCATGGGATTTTCCAAACTGAATAACTACCGCACATAGAAACACAAAACTGCTTTGCTAGCTCAATCTAGTTGTAACTAGGATATCTGCTGAAAAAAAATAAATTATATCTGTGGTTTAGCTATCCTGATTTGAAGACACAATTGCATGTTGCTTTTTTTTTTTTTAGAGGTTTTTTTTTTTTTTTTTTTTTTTTTTTTTATTCAGACTGATGTTGTACAGATGGTTGATGTCAGTGTACTTCAGGTGTGTCAGATCTTTCGTTTAATTTTTTTCTCTTCTCTCCGGAGGAAGGTCTGACTAGTCCACACAGCATTCTGGGATGGGAGAAAAACGTGCTCTGGTTTATTGGCATTTCTTCAAACCAATCACAATCGCTCTTGTGCAGTGCCGGACGGAGCAACGGTGCCTCTGCAAAATAGCCTCGGAAAGGAACTTGTTTTGGTGGAGTGTGTACGTTCAAAGGTTCTTTTTAGTCGTGCAACAGAAAACTCAGATTAGACAGATAGTCTAGCTAGCTGTCTGGATTTACCCTGCAGAGATCTGAGGAGCAGTTAACCATAGTCCTCGTAAATCCACCGGAGTTTAGAATGCCAACACAAAGAAAGCAGAAGGTGATGGACATCCGGCCGAATATCAGGGACATCCTGCGGAATTTCCAGCAGCACCTAGTCGTTGATATAGACTACTTGTTGTATAATCCATTATACCAACTGATATGATTATGAGTCATATTTGTATCTTTCTCTCCTCCCTGTCCCCCAACTGGTCAGATGGCTGCACACTAAGAGCCAGGTATTTGCCTGTTAAAAGGAAGTTTATCCTCACCACTGACGTACCAAAAGTTTGCTTTTGAATGGAATTGTAAATTATAGAGTGTGGTCTAGACCTACTCTATCTGTATAGTACAATTAAAAATGTAATTAAATATTAAATGAAAACACAGGACAACGTCAGCCTGTCTCACATATCCAATGCTGTTTGTATCCAGACTGAAGCTGACTTCACTCTGAGGTTATTTGGCTGTTCAGGGCGAGAGTCCACTGAGCGTAATGGAAAAAATCTCTCTCTCACATCTGAAAGTTATCAGCTGCCATGACATCATGTGAACAAACAGGCGTGATGACATCATACTGTGCAAGAGAAAGAGAGAGAGAGAGAGAGAGAGAGAGAGAGAGAGAGAGAGAGAGAGAAAAAGAGAGTTAAATCTTCATATTTAAATCTGAAACATCCAAACGGAAAGTTATTTTAATCTACATGTGTTCCAAATAAGAAAATCATAACAACATAATAACAGGAACACTGTTCAGGCTTTATGACTACAATGAAGTAATGACTGAACAAGGAGCAGAGATGTATAGCAACGAAGTAGAACTACTTCACTACTGTACTTAAGTACTAAAAGGCTGAATCAGTACTCTACTGGAGTATTATTTTTTTCTCCTACATCCACTCTACTTCAGTACATATTTTCTATGAGTGTAATACTTTTACTCCGATACATTTTGTATGAGCTGCATCGTTACTCGTTAAAATGATAAAAATGTTACGAATCATTCCAAACCCACATTGTCACCAGGTTTGATGAAGCTGGCTCATCACTGAGCAAATCAAGCGATCAAACTGTCTGATTCCTCACAGGAAGAAGGTTCTGGGTTTGAGGCCAGGTCGTCCCAGGCCCGTCCCCGTGCTTGCGTGGGTTTCCTCCGTGTGCTCTGCTTTCTTCCCATGCATGCAACTAGGACTACTGTTGAAAATTAGCCGACTGGTGCATTTACAGAAATGTTGATTGATGTTGTCCTAATCAAATAAATAAAAAAATAAGAAGACCGCTGTGCTCCTGTTCTGCCTTTCGCTCTGCTGCCTGCCTGCATTGAGAACACTGGAGCTTTGTTAGTTTGTTTCGAGATGGAAGAACAAGAAACAACCACCTTCAACTTGGAGTGATCGTGGCGGTGAGGGAAGGAGACCACCCCTGGCCCTACTTAGAGTCCATGTTTTCATTTGTCGGAGTGAAAGACAATTCATATGAAGTGCCTACTTCTACTACTTGCGAAATAATGGCCTTCAAAAATTCACCATCAAATTTGAAGAAACATATCAAGGTAAGATACAAATATAATACACACATTGCACACCAGCTTGAGCTATCAGTAAGCGCTCGCTAACTAGCTAACTAGCTAACTAGCTAACTAGCCGTGGTTCATGGCATGCTGCGGTGTTGTACATTCCTGTCCTTGCACTGCTGCTACAGCCAAAGGAATTGGGAGTGTCCTTTAGGCTAAACATTTGAAATAATATAAACAATATGATATTCAAAATTTGGACTGCTTTCCTTAATACTTACATAACACAATACTTGTACTTTTACTTTCAGTACTTGAGTAGTACATTTTAAAATAAACTACTTACAATACTTAAGTACAAAAAATGTTGAATACTTTAGTACTTCCACTTAAGTGTGGTGCTTAAAGAGCACTTTAACTTCTACGTCTACTCACTGATAGAGCACTTGTACTTATACTCAAGTCTGGGTCTCTAGTACTTTATACACGTCTGACAAGGAGACACATCACATAAACCTGCAGTATAGGATAGGCTGTGCTTTTTTCAAGTCTATCTTAATACTCACACACCCATGTGTGTGTTTGAAGAGTCATTGCCTGCTCAATTATCCATACTTGCTCATAATTGTCCTTAAGTACAGTACTTGAGTAAATGTACTGACCTATACTGTGTACCAGTTCAGTCTAGGTCCACACAATCCTCTCATAAGTAATGCAGTGCTATAGCTCCCTCTTGTGCTCCCTAACAAAATTGTTAACAACACAGTTTGCCACATATTCATCATTATAATTGAAATAAATATCAGTTAAAATGTACCCTTTTCTCTGTTTCTCTCAGAATAAAGTGAAACTGGTTCAGTAACAACATTTCTTGAAGAAGCTCAGCGAAAGCTTCAACAGACTGATGATCCAGTGAAGACTCTCTGAGGAAACTGGGAGGATTTAATAAGGCAGAGATTTTACTAAAGCAAATGAATGATTGAAAGGTATGTCTTATTTTAAACCTAAATTTAAACCCCAATATCATCTAAAATGATTTGCCTATTAAAAGTATTCACCCTCCATGACAGCTTTTATGTTTTATTGTTTTACAACATTAAAAAAGACCGAATGCCAAAGTTTAAACAGATATTTTGAGGTACATACAGTAGTTCACAAGTTAAATGCATTCTTCTAATTTATTTATACATATAATTTACACATATACTGCCAACGGCATTGGAAAAATTACAATCAAGTTATATTATACAATATAATTCACAGTGTATACTTCTTCATCAGTGATCATACATGAAACAACAAGACTAACAACAAGACGTTACAAGATTCTCAGCCATCAAGGTCATGCTTTACCCAGAAGAGTTAAGTCAAGGGGCAACTGAACTTGCTTTATGCTACGTTTACACGTGGCCGGCTATTTTCATAAATGGACATTTCAACCTCTCCGTTTTCAAAAATAACAACGCGCACAGCTGTCAGTTTTCCGAAAAGTGTTTGTTTACATGTACCCGTGTATATACACTCACCTAAAGGATTATTAGGAACACCATACTAATACCGTGTTTGACCCTATCATATTAATATGGGCCAACATTTCTAAAGAATGCTTCCAGCACCTCGTTGAATCAATGACACAAAAAATGAAGGCAGTTCTGAAGGCGAAAGGGATTCCCCACACCATTACACCCCCACCACCACCAGCAGCCTGCCCAGTGGTAACAAGGCATGACGGATCCATGTTCTCATTCGGTTTACACCAAATTCTGACTCTACCATCTGAATGTCTCAACAGAAATCGAGACTCATCAGACCAGGCAACATTTTTACAGTCTTCAACTGTCCAATTTTGGTGAGCTCGTGCAAATTGTAGCCTCATTTTCCTATTTTTAGAGGAGATGAGTGGTACCCGGTGGGGCCCAATTGCTCAAGGTTGTGCGTGTTGTGGCTTCACAAATGCTTTGCTGCATACCTCGGTTGTAACAAGTGGTTATTTGAGACAAAGTTGCTTAGATCACCTTTCTCCCATTATTTTTTCTCATTTTAATGCTCTTATCAACATGATAAGATACTTTTAAAACGGTGCCTGAACCGAAAGATATATATATTTAAAAAAGGAGCACCTTGTTCAATTGTATTTGTTGTTCAAAAATATAAAACAATAAAAAGTTGATCTAAAAAAAAAAGGAGCACAAAATGGTGAAAACAACCACTGGATGGGAAAAGGGTATTTTACAATTACAGTGAATGCACCACGAGGCTGGCGACTGACTGTGTTTTTCAGACGGTAGCTACTGTCCGGTGTTAGGAGTCCTCTCCAGTGAAATACAGACACTCTTTACACCGTTTAGCTGTAAACATTTTAACCGGGTTTAATCCAGCTGCTAGCTAACGGTAGGCTAACGTTACCTGCTGCTAAGTGTAGTGTTGACTGGCCTCCTGTGCGGCAATGTTTCAGTTCCCTTTAACATCTGTTTTCGGAGCATCAGGAAGTAGCGCAGGCATCTAAGTGGCACCTAAATAAGGCACCGAAATCCGCGTTGCTATTTGGTCCGGTAGATAACGGTCGTTAAGGCATAAGTGTTTCACTAAATCCATGTTAAATTTCAGTTTTCTGGCTACCCTACCTATAACATACCATACCGGCATTGCATGCAGAAGCTATCTGGAAGATGACTGTGGTAACAATATGTAAGTGGAGACACAGGACATAGGAGTGTCTGGATCTTCTTCTGTCTGGTTTGTAGTGAAGGTTTCCGGGTGACCATGAGGCTGGTATCCATCGGAGCTTCTCTCTAAAGACATTCCCTCCTGAAGCTCAGGACAGAAGTTGGACTGCTGATTCCCAGGCTGCATTATCAGGTTGTATGACGCATTAGGAAATTCCCTTCTAAATGGAGAAGATGGTAACCCTGGCTGAGATGGGATGGCTGTAGATGGTAAAGTGAGGGGTGGTGGGGTGAACTTTTTCAGGGGCTGGTTGTAGTAACCCTTTGGAGTTTGTGAAAAAACAAATGGCATGTTCTCCTGGCTGACAAAACCATTTATTGGTGTTCCTGCTCTACAATACAGTTCCGGAACATCCATGATATCGGCTTCACTATAGTGACACTGATCCACCTGAAAATTACGACATCCATGTTCACCCTGGAAAAACAAACAAAATAACCTCACATTAATTTAAAGATGGGTGGTAGCTGGGTGTGCAAAAATGCAAATAACCTCTGAACCAACAATAGTTTGGCATGATCATAAACCAAAGTAAAAATTTGACATGATGACGGCACTATAGGAAAGGTTAAAGTGCTCATGTTATGCTCATTTTCAGGTTCATAATTGTATTTAGAGGTTGTACCAGAATAGGTTTATGTGGTTTAATTTTCAGAAAATACCATATATTTGTTATACTGCACATTGCTGCAGCTCCTCTTTTCACCCTGTGTGTTGAGCTCTCTGTTTTAGCTACAGAGTGAGACATCATCTTACGTCTTTACCATCTTTGTTGGGAGTCGCACATGCGCAGTAAGTACTGCTAGCTTGTCAGAAGAGTATGAGGGCGTGCCACGCTAGCAGCTAGGCGAGCATTATACCGTGTGTTCCAAAGTGACCACGTTTGTCTCTGAAGTAAAGGCTGGACTACAACAGAGCTGTTTGGAGCAGTTGGTGAACAGTGTTTTCTGTTGGAGATGGTAAGTCCCTTTGGGGTGGACTTTGGGCTTTTTCACTTTGTAAACCTTTTAACACAATAAAGGAAAAGGGAAAAGCCAAAAAGCATAATATGAGCACTTTAAGTGATCACCAAAATGGTTACAATTATAGTAGCACAATTGTCCAGACTGAGCCGGAGGTGTGTTGAGGAAATTAAGAAAAAAATTTCAAACAAAATTTTAGACGTCTTTTTTTTTTTTTGATATTACATGTATATATCGTCACAGTTTTAATGATGGTAGCATCTCGTCATTGTCTCATCTTAGTCATGGAAAAAAAAGTCTATGGATATATTTCGTCAAAATTATTAATGAAATTAACACTGCCTCATGATGGTGCTAGAGGTAAAATCAGGATCACCAAAGTCATTAGGATCCATCATCTGGGGACCATGAATGGCTGTACAAAATCTCAAGACAATCCATTCAACAGTTGTCAATTCAACACTTGTTGAGATATTTCAGTCTGGGCCAAAGTGGCTGACCAACAGTCTGGCATTTCCATCCATAAAGCCACACCGCTAGCATGGCTAAAGAGAATGTTTAAAATAAAGGAATCAGAAAGAGAGATATCCTGACTTTAAGTCTCTAATATCCAAAATCGCTGGATCCCACTCACAATGCCACTCAATGGCAACTGTCATTAAACTGCCTTTTAAATGTCCACATCTTCCAAACTTCACATCTTTAGTTTGTTATACAGGCTTGGTCAAAAAAGTGGAAGTCTTATGCCCGATTAGAGCTAATGCTGATGACATCACTATGACATCAACAGGCTTGACAAGAGACAAGAAGACAACAGTTTTCTGAGTTTGAGTAATACTCCTCATGACAAGTAAACTGATATATTAATGTGTGAAATTAGTGGAGTGCCCCTTTTAATGGTTGTGAGGACCTACCGTTGATGTCAACACTGGCTTTGGGATAGGAGGATAGACCGTATCTTTGATACTGTTGGATGTAAGAATGCATGGAAATAAGTCACACAGGTATGGCAACACCATGCAGTCATTCAAATACAACCATCAGAGTACCATTAGAGACAACACTTGAGCTAATTGCACAGAAAATGAATGTGTTGACTTGCTTACCATGTCCAGTGTCTGTAGCAAACAATAGTGATGAGGGAAAGGAGACCAAAAACAGCAGCCAGGGAAATGAAGACTGTCCCTATCAAGTTATCAGCTGTAGAGTTAAAAGCCCAGATGAGAAACAGAAGTTGATCAGATAAAGTAATAAATTCAAGATTTGATTGTGTTTCCATAAGACAATTAATTTAGTAGTAAAAAAAAGTAGTAAAAATAGTGATCTGAAATGGAAAAAAAAGAAATATACTCAGTAAATTCAAGGTGGCAGTGATGGATGTAGCGCCACATTCTCCAACTGCTGTCCGTGCCTTTACTGTGAATATGTAGGAACCATTTTTAAGGTTTCTTGCTGTCAGGCTATTGGCTTCAGGATTGTCTAAACCAAACAAAAGAGATTGTCATTAGTAATAAACATCCTGAAGAACCATCAAGGTCACACTTTAACACTATAGAGTGCTTTCCAATTAGTAAAGTCAGAAGGTCTGCATTACATATAAAGGTAACGCTTCAGGTCCCCCTATTTAACATTTACTACATAAGCAGCTATAACAACCGGCAACTTCCGCGCCTGAAAAGTGAAGCCAATGCAGGAGTGCCTTTAACCTGCATTCTATCTCATTTCCAGCAAGGGGGGACTCCACTGGCTTCAAAAAGAAATCTTTTTCTATAGAAGTCTATGGAGAAAAAAAACCCACTTCCGCCTTGATTTAATACCTCAATAAACCTTTACGAACCAGTTTACAGTCTCTTTACAAGTCTTCTTCGATACAGCATGATGTTCATTTAGTAAATTATGGTCCCATTTATTTAAAAATAGACGATAAAGCAGGGGATGCTTTAGGACCTGTCAATCAGGACAGAGGCTTAGCAATGCTAATCATGCTAACACTGTGGACATTAAAATAGACCTCAACTTGTTTTTGGGTGTTGTCCATGTTTTCTTCTTAAACTTAAACTCCGGCTCTAAAAAAATACTAATAAGATGTGAACGGCCAAAATGTAAACTGGTGCAGTAAAAACGACAGTCCACAAACCAATGGGTGACGTCACCGATGCTGCTTCCATCCAGTCTGTGAGCTACAAGGACATTTTAAGTATTTAATAATGTACAGATTTGTCAACTTCTAATAACTGTGTTTTACTTTATTGTCATTCATTATCTGTTTTTACAACAGCCTCCATTTGGGTGCTGAGGAGTTATAGTTATAGACATAAATAAACACTTACATCTGCTCACAACTATATTACAGTGTGTTATTAGAAACCATCTATTACATGTTTATATACTGCTTGTAAATGCTAAATAGGGTGAAATAAAGTTTTGTGTTGCCGCAATACTAAGGTAATTGATATGAAGGTTTGTAAAGGTGTATCATGACATGCAAATGTGTTCTTATATTTGTAAATGTGTACAGATTGAGAATGCATAATAGTATGTAACCCTGGTTCTCTGTGGACTTTCATCAGAAAATAACAGGGTGTCATAATACCTGTGCTGAAGTTGATGACTTTGTTGTTGTTGTTGTCCAAACAATACAGGACATAGCCTTGGATAAAAGCAGTCTGCTCTCTTCGAGATATAGGCTCCCAGGATACCTCGTAATCCCAATCCTGCTGTTGCCCCTTGACTGATTTAAACAGGCCGTCTTGTATTTCTGTCAATAGAAATTCAAGAAAGTCAATATCTTTATACTTATATATAATTCATACCTTGCACTCTGTATATACTGTAGCATATGTTAGTTATTCATACTGTAGCACGTTATTTAATTTGTTATTTAATCACAGTTTAAGCACTTCTGGTTAGACACTAACTACATTTTGTTGCTCTGTACTTGTGACGTGTGCAATGACAATAAAGTTGAATCTAATCTCATCTAATCTAAAAAAAGCATAACATAGGTGAAACACTATTGGACAAAGTGCTTTTTTATTGCACGGACAGATTTATATAAATATAACATTTCAATCTTACTTTTCTCTCCAACATAGCCCTCTCTTCTTTGTAGTAGCACAGGAGCTCCCTGGGTGCAGGCATATACTGACAAAGTGTATCTCAGTCCATCTTTGAAGTTTTCTAGAGTGGAGAAATAAAAGGATGTATTGTAAGACAAATACATTTAATGTAACTGTTTTCTGGGCTAATGATAATACTTACTTGAAAATATACTGGCATTAGTCTGATTGGGAGACACTTTCAGCCACTCCACAGTGCAATTTCCTAAGGTAGAACACCAGTCCACTATGTAGCCACAGCTGGCTGTTGGACTGGCAGACCAGGACAGGTTGAAGCTACCGCTGCTGCCAATGATCAAAGAAGTGTTCACTCTGGTTCCGTCTGAAAATAAAGACTTTGGAAGTTGGATTTAAATAAACATATAGCTGCAATTAAGGTAGTGCAGTGGTTAGCACTGTAGCTTCACAGCATAAGGGAATAGAGTTTGAACCCACTGGCTGGCTTGTCCCCCCTCTTTGCATGTTAGTGTGAGTTTTGTCCCACAGTCCAAATTATCCAATTGTGACTCTAAATTGCTCAAATGAATGGGAGCGTGAATGGTTGTCTATCTGCTGAGAAAGTGATTGGCTGTCAATTTTCCGTCCCTCCAGGACCTGTACGCTTCCAGGACCATGAGGCGGGCAGAAAAGATCGTGGCTGATCCCTCTCACCCCGGACACAAACTTTTTTGAACCCCTCCCCTTCTGGCAGGAGGCTGCGGACCTTCAGGACCAAAACCTCACGCCATAAAACCATTTCTTCCCGTCTGCATCTCATGTCTCTTATTTGATATCTCCTCTCTCCTCGGCTGAACCGGAAGTTGTTCTGTCCCTCCTTCGTGAAGGCCGTCTCAAAGCTCTTATTTCAGGCCCGAGGAGGGCTCACCGAGGAGGGATCACGAGGAGCCATAAGCCAGGTCACACGAGAGCAGCCTTCCCGGAAGCCGTGCAGCTCAAAGGGTTGCAAACTGCTGACTAATTCATGTGCGAATTCATCAGAGGAAAGGACGTCTCATGCCTCTAAAACACATATGCTGGGATTATTAGCTCTATGGATGAGCTCTATCTCATCAAAAATCTCTCCTAAACCCACTGTACACTACCTGTCTAACAGGACACAGACACAGTTAGAGACTAGGTGGTGAACACAACGGAGCATCAGCAGCTAAAGAGCCAGATACAGAGCAAATCAGAGCAGAAAGGAGATTAAATATTACATTTACATTTGCTGGGTAGTCAGACACATATTATGCTTATAATGCTCTGTGTCTGCAGAGTTTTTAAAAGACTGTTCAATAATATATCGCCATTTTCAGAATCCGAAAAAAAAAAGAAGCTAGTTAGCTTCATACCTGGATTGGAGCTGGGGATGGTGATGGTTGATGGGGCTGAACTGCCGTTTATATTCCTAGCTGTAACTGTGACGATATGCCCGACAGTGGTGTCCAGACTGAGGGCAAGACTGAAATTGTTGGGAGCCACTTTGGTCCTATTTTGTCGCTCTCTCTCCGTGGTCTTGGTCCAGGTCACTTCATAGTCTTCGATGTGTCCATGACTCTGGTTGGCCAGTGGCATCTGCAGAGAAGTAACATCAGGACTTTAGCTTCACTGCCAAAGCACACGCATGTAGATCAGGCCCTCATCAACACCACTTCTAAGAAGGCACCCTTTATAAAGTTTATAATACAAGTAGCTCAGATCAAGCAATCTGATTGGTTCATAGCCGTTATATAATAACCACATACAATAGCTATAATTCAAATTCTTTTACACGATAAGTATCACTCGGCAGAAAAAAAACGTTGAACTAACAAACTGAGTGACAAGCTGGTGCCACGGAGGGAAGCTGTTTATCTGCACACACTGCCATGACACACAGCTGGTTTCAAATCAGCCAAGTATCCCTTTAAGTGGATGCTATATTTGGAATATTTTTACCACTTTACCTCCACTTTTCGGGCTGAAACAACGCCCCTTAGCTGTGATGTAATCACACCATACCAAGGCCTGTCGCGAGCTATTGCTTAAGTAACTAATAGCTTTATAATCTTTATAATAAATCATTGACTAATGCTTTACAGCAAAGATCTTCAACAGAGGGTCCAGGACCCGTAGGGGGTCCTCAGAGTTACTGCAGGGGTGCCTCCAAGTTTTTTTTTTTCAAAATCTGAAATGTCTTAACATGAATCGAACATATTATAAGCAAATATAAATCCGCCTATTTGTGAAAGTAGTCACTAAGGTAGCCATCCACAAATACAGTCCAAAGATTCACTGTGTATGTTTAACATTAAAACATGATTAATAAAATCATGCCAACAAGTTTTATATTAATAGCTTAGTGTTCTATGCACTAAAAAGGTATGTTTAAAGGCTTTTGGCCGCCCGCACGTTATTGTAGGCCCAGTTTAATATGCAACTTGATTTTATACAACATATGTAGTAGGGGGTCCCTGATCTGTCTCTCTCAGTTAAGCAATCCTTGGCTTAAAAAACGTTGAAGACCCCTGCTCTAAAGATTAGTTATAAGCCGTTCATTGGAATAACTTTTGCTGCCATGGTGTGAAAGGGTTAGTGAGTCATTAATGAAGTCATTAATTAAGGGTAATGTGTCTCACTTTCTAACAAGCCATCACGTCTGCAGGTATTAGTAAGTCATTAATAATCACTTTCTGATAAGCAACAGCAAAAATCAGTAAGTCTTCTGAAAATAAAAAATGTGAATGAGTTAATAGTGACATTTTTACAACAATCCATTCAGTCTTTAACTGTAAATATCAATACGTTGTTAATAAATAGATTTTTGTACCACTACGCTGCAGTAGTGATTTTTTATTTTTATTTAACCTTTATTTAACCAGGTAGGCCGTTGAGAACCGGTTCTCATTTGCAACGGCGACCTGGCCAAGAAAAGCATAAGCGTGCAGGACAACATACAGTTTCACATTCAATATAATAAAAGAATACAGAATACAATAGGCTACATAAAGTGCAGATTAAGTAAGCATTACAATTCAATTCAATTTTATTTATAGTATCAAATCATAACAAGAGTTATCTCAAGACACTTTACAGATAGAGTAGGTCTAGACTACACTCTATAAATTCCAAAACCCCAACAAACAAAGCTGGTGCAAAGTGAGGTGTAAGTAAGACGATGGATATGCGAAAGTAATACGGTAATAAAATAATATACATGAGTAGACAGTCTATAACACTGCTGAGATGTTGTGAAGAGTCAAACAAAAAACTAAACAAAAGAACAGTTAGTGCAAATTATGATCTATAAGTGATGTTGATCAGTTATAACGCAATATATATATGAATAGACAGTCTATATGAATGCTGAAATGTAGTGAAGAGTCAATATACAGTTAGTGCAAATTGTGGTCTGGTTAGTGATGTAGGTCAGTAATAACACAGTTAACCGGAATAGACAATCTATATAAATGCTGAATGTAGTGAAGGGTCAATGTACAGTTGGTGCAAAGTGTGGTCTAGATGGTGATGTAGATCAGTAATAACACAGTAAACCGGAATAGACAGACTATATAAATTCTGAAATGTAGTAAAGAGTCAATGTACAGTTAGTGCAGATTGTGGTGTACAAAAATTGTGTGACGACAAAGGTGGGAGGGATAACAGTTGAGGCAGTTCTGTAAATGACATCACTAAAATCGCGAATTGGTAAAATTGTCATTTTCACCAAGGTGAGTTTGGCAGCATGAGTGAAAGAGGCCCTGTTGTGGAATAGGAAACCAATCCTAGACTTAACTTTAGATTGAAGATGGTTTATGTTTTGCTGGAAGGAGAGGGAACTGTCTAACCAGACCCATCCATAGGTTCAGACAGCAGGCCCTCAGATTTTATGCACTGGACCCTATTAGAAAAATTGTTATTGAACCATGCGAGGCAGTCATGAGAGAACCCAAGGTTGTTGAGTCGGTTGATAAGAATACGATGGTTAACAGAGTCAAAGGCCTTGGACCGATCAATGTAGACTGCTGCACAGTAATGCCTTTTGTCAATGCTGACTGTGATGTCGTTTATGACCTTGAGGGTGGCTGTGGTACACCCATGACTGTCACGGAAGTCAGATTGCATAGTGGAAAGGATACGGTGGGATTCTAGATGGTTGGTAATCTGTTTATTGACCAAGCTTTCGAGGACTTTCGAAAGACAGGGTAAGATAGATATGTGTCTCCCCATTTGAATAGAGATATGACTGCGGCGGATTTCCAATCTCCGGGAATTTCTGAAGATGCGAGAGACAGGTTAAACAGGTTGGTAATGGGGGAAGCAGTGATATTTGCAGATACATTTAGGAAATTGGGGTCCAGGTTGTCTAGCCCAGCTGATTTCTATGGGTCCAGATTTTGCAACTCTCTCAGCACATCAGCTGTCAGGATAGGGCTAAAGGAGAAGCGTGGTGGCAGGTGAGGACATGTAGCTGCGGAGGCTGTAGAGCAGTTTGCTGGAGGGCCGGCCGCCAGATGGAAAGCATGACCAGCTTCAGCGAAATGCTTGTTGAAGTTCTCTATTATCATAAAGCTGTTATTATTATTACCTAATTTCAGTGCTGTGGGCAGCTGGGAGGAGGAGTTCTTGTTCTCCATCGTTTTTAAATTGTCCCAGAATTTTTTTGAATTGGCACTGCAAGAAGCAAATTTCAGTTTGAAGTAGCGAGCCTTAGCTACTCAGACTGCCTGAGTGTACCAGTTCCTGGCTTCTTTAAAGACTTGCATGTTATGGGGGTGGCTCGAGGCTAATGCAGTTTGCCACAGGATGTTTTTATGTTGGTCAGCTCTGGAGTGAACCAGGGACTGTATCTACTCTTGGTTCTAAACTTTTTAAATGGGGCATGCTTATTTAGGACAGATAGGAAATCAGTTTTGAATGACATCCAGACATCCTCCACTGTTGGAATGAGGTTAATGTTCTCCCAAGCTACAAGGTTCAGGTCAGTCAGAAAGGCTTGTGTCACGGCCTATAGGAAACACTACTACTCAGGTAGTAGTGTTTCCTTTTTTGGTGTTCTGTGTGTATGTGTGTGTGTGTGTGTGGTAGTGTGTGGGCAGGGGTGGCTTTCTCCAGGGCACCTGGCTCTCCAACACAGCTGCATGTGATCTTCTACTGAAGCTCCAGCCCAGGTACTCTTGAGATCCAGGCAGCCGGCGCCAGTTTGTTTCAGTCACTCACGTGGTAACTATTCTCGGCCAAACTCTTGAGTACTTTAGTGAACCTTTTGTTATCAAAGTTTTCCTTGTGTTAACACTGTGTTGTTTCTCCGTGCGCGGTCGTTGGAAGTCGACGTCACCTACGCTACCTGCCACTCCACCAGCCCTGTGTTCCGTGCCCGCCTCCTCTTCCTCCACTCCTCCTCCCATTTGGATCACCACCTACTATAGTTGCAAGATTTGTGTTCAGTTGAGCTTTTCATTAAAGACTTGTTACTACCTCAACCTCTAGTCAGTGTTTTAGACAGCATCTGACTGAAATGAGTTGTGGACGTTTGACCGCGGAACCATTACAGATGCATGCGATCGGGCAGTGATCACTGAGATCCTGGTTAAACACAGCTGGGGCGTATTTAGTATGGGTGGGAATCACCAGAGGCCTCACGATACGATATCATCACAATACTTATGTCACGATACAATATTATTGCGATATATTGCAATTTATTACCTTTTTTCCAACTTCAAATTTTTCCCAATTTCAAATTATGTCCCCAAAAGAAAACTTTGTCAACCTCTGTTTTATCTAAAAAGATACATTTCTCTGTTTGTTTATCTCACTTTACTTTTATTGCTGCAAAATGGGATTGTCAAGCAGACAAACTGACCAACACATATATCATAAAAGATCAATACTTGGTGTCTGTGTATCGATACAGTATTGCCACGGAAGATATTGCGATACTATGCTGTATCGATTTTTTCCCCCACCCCTAGTATTTAGAGGGCAGGTTGGTCAGGATAATATCTATCAGGGTGCCTCTGTTTACGGATTTGAGATTGTATCTTGTAGGTTCATTTATAATTTGTGTAAGGTTGAGGGCATCAAGCTTAGCAAGTAGAGTGGCTGGGGTGTTAAGCATATCCAGGTTTAAATCTCCTAACAGTAAAAATTCTGCAGTTAAATGGGGGGCGATTAGCTCGCAAATGGTGTCCAGGGCACTGCTTGGGGCTAAGGGGGGGTCTGTAACAAGCAGCAACGTTAATAGCCTTATTTCTAGAGAGTTGGAGTTTTAGAGGTCATATCATCAGAGGTCAAATTAGCGTGGTCCTCCTGATGACCTGAGGAGCTAAAAAGAAAAGCGTCCTGCTGGAGGAGGGTAAGCAGAGAACCAGAGAGTTTTCACATCCTGGCAACCCAAAATGTTTTCTCATTAACGGATTAGTCAATGTTTTACTACCAACCAACCAACCAACCAACCAAGTAAAGCAATTAATTACAACTGATAAAGCCTTTATGAAGAAGTTTATTAGAAAGTGGTGCCCATTCATCTGACATACCTTCCAGATGGTTATAATTTGGTTGTCCATCACCTGCATCCACACATCAAGAGCATCTGGAACTATAGGACAAAGAGACAATCAGTGCCCAGAAAAAATGGAAACAGTATCTGTTCAATTGCCATTACTGACTAAAAGTTTATATTTTTGTTTCTTACCATCACCCTTTGTATGGAAGTTGACATTTGTGCTCCAGCTGCTCCATTTCCAGAAATGTTGTGCTGTTCTGCATCGTATTGCCACATTATATGTCCAATTTGGTATCAGATCATTCAAAACTGCAAACTTAAGACCAACTCCAAAGTATTCACTCTGGGAACACAAGTACAAGAATGATGATGTTAGTATAGTTCAGAAAAGGATCCAACTTTAAAAGTCTTGCTAATAATCTCCCTCCTGAGTTTTTTTTTTGTCAACTCACTATGGTGTTTTCACCGTGGTTATTAATGTTCACTTGGCATATTAAACTGAGATTATAGTACTGTTGCACCGTCCACTTCCACTCCAGGCTGACATTTCTGGCATTCACACTCAAAGCTGTCACTCCCTCAGGAGGGAACATGTGCACTGAAACAAAAGACAAACAACAATCAGCTGATTTCAATGATTAAAAAGTGATGTCAATCACCAAATAAGCATTTTGCCACACAGAAATGCTAATATTTTAAAAAGGTATACCTCTTTTAGTCAGGTCTGCAGTGTCGGAAAGCTTCACCTCGCCCAAAGGATTACTTGCTGTTAATGTCCAGTTTCTCTCGCGAGCGTCGACTCGCACTTCTTGAGAGCATGTCGTCTCAGGCCACTTTGCACAGATTGTCGGACTGAAATACAAATGTCAAGAGAGTCTAACTTTTTGTTTGATACATAATAAAATGCTCAAAAAAACATTTGCCACCTTTTATGTGGATGTCCAATCAGTTATGATGATAAATGTAGTTGATTAAAACAATACATTTCTATATTGATGGAGAAAGCTGCAGTTTGTAGCTGTAAAATCTGTTGTTCTTCCTACAACTAGCGCCGACATTTGACATGACAGTAGACCTTACTCCACAGCCCTGTTGTCTGGCTATACCACAAATAAATTCTAGGATAGGAGAAAAAAACGCTCTAGGTTGATTGCATTTTTTAAACCAATCACAATCGTCTTTGGCTACCTTAAGTTCCAGTGGCAGAGAATATTTTTATCCATATATATATATATATATATATATATATATATGCAAAATATTCTTGCAAATAACTTGGTTTAGGTGAAACATTTGCACGTGTGTATCTTCAAGGGTTGTTATAGTTTTGCAACAGAATACTCAAATTGGACAGATAGTCTAGCTAGCTATCTGGATTTACCCTGCAGAGATCTGAGGAGCAGTTAACCATAGTCCTCACAAATCCACTGGAATTTTGAAGGACGTGTTAGGTAACGGAAATCTGGTCAAAAAAAAGGACATACGGCATAATTTCCGGCGGCAACGGGAAATTCCCGGAAGTGGAAGGTTGTGGCTAGAGACTAGATTAGACCCTGATGACATTGGGCAACATTACAGAGGGTAAATTCAAGTTGTACAATTTATAATTATTCTTTGTAGCTTACTAACTAAAATCTGAGTTTCCAAGGTTTTTCTCATCAGAACTTCTCTTTCTTGGATCATGTGACTGACAAACTGAAAATTGTGATTGGACAGTATAACATTAGTAGCAACAGCAATAACACCTGAATCTCCAATTAAACTGTCCATTATGAGTCTGACAATGTTTTCAAAGTCCAACAATAAATCGGAGTAGTACTCTTTGAAGAATATAAGTAAAGGTTAATGCCCGACGAGGTGTCCACTGTCAGCTATTAATGAATTTCGGCGGAGGCGTTGGACGGTTCACACCTCACCGTCGTCCATTAATAACTGACAATGGACACCTCGAACCCTTAACCTGCTTATACCATGGTCACTTGCCAAATATATATTTTCTTAAACATTCATTCATATTAATACGTTTTACAATCAAAATCTAAAGTTTTTCCAAACAATAAGTCTGTTTCCCTGGTTGTGCCTGAGGGTCTGACTAATACCTGGAAAAATCATTCTCATCCCATAAGGTTCTTAGGACCTTAGATACGACTTGCAACGGGAGATATTTATATAGTCCGCTCAGCTTGTAGAACCCTTCAGCTCAGCTACGAGCCAGAAAGCTAACGCTATGCTAGCAAGATTCAAAGTCAATAACATTGTGTACAGTTGGCAATCAGTAAAAAAAACGATGACAGTATGTTAATTATGTTTGTTAAATATGTTTGTTGAACAGAGAGCGCCATCTAGTGAGCTCAAAAAATAAAGACAGTGGTTCTTGAAGCTTCATTTGACCATCACCAGTTTACAGTAGTATCAGATGTACTTAAAAACATACTAAAAGTTTACCAAAGTTTGACTCCAAGAAAGGCCGTCAGGTCCTTAAAATGACCCTTACTCCTTTGTATTCCTCCTAGACCAGGCATACTGGTGCCTGATACATGTTTCGACCATGTAATATGCTAATTAGCATATTTGCATGATAGATAAGTGATTACAAGTACAATTATGTATTAAAGCAACTGGTTACAAGCATATTCATGCGAAAAATAAGGGTGAATACAATTACGTACAATTTAATAAAACAATTTCCCTTAAGTAATTGCATATTTCTCCTTTCTCATATCGTTTTGCCTAGTGTTGGTGGTTTCTGTTAACCTGACTCCACCAGATGGATTGCTTCGCATTTGCTCGGCATATCCATCTGGGAACTTTCCGTTGGAGAACTTTTGGGAAGGGTCGAAAATACTGGTTAGCTGATTGGATAAACCATCTGTCTATCACCACTATGTTGGTGATAGACGGGCCAAATCAACCAATCAGATCAAACTCCGTTTTTTGCTCTTCTTTCAATGAAGGAATACTTTCTAATTCGGATAAAACTTGCGCTATAGCTACACTCATCTCATCTGTGGAAGCTGCCATGTTGTTTAGACTAACAGTCGCTTCTCGTTGCGTCACACCTAAACCCGCCTCAAAACCAACGCTGATTGGTCAGTCGTTTGGAGAACGGCTCCTAATTTTCTCTATCTCAGAATGCCAGACTGATCTGTGAGCTCGCGAGATCAGGACGGTCTCACAGAAACTTTTCTGTGGTTCATAACCATTCTTTTGATTCCAATAAAGAATCAGACAGTTTTTTCTTCTTTTTTTTTAATACTTTTCTTATTTATACATATCTTTTTCTATTTTATTCAGTTGTTTCCTCTTATTCTGGTTTATTTTTTATACTTTTTTGCACTGTGACCTTCACTAGATGTACCATTAGTCGTCACACTCCCATAGAGGTTGATTCTCACAATTCCCAACTTGACACGGTCCACAAGCAGGCATGCATGGTGGTCCATATGCCCTGCAACTGCACCGTTGTGTTTGGCAGGCAGTCGTTTAAGTAGTCAAGGAGGAATTTAGTTTGAGCAAAATGGTATACATTGTGCTGCCAACATTTCAATGAGGTAAGCAATATTAAATGTCAGTATTCTCTTCCACCATCTTCTGAATTGCTGAAAATTGTGAATGTAGTTTTGTTGGGTTTAGTATAATGCCACCACATCTATAGAGGATGCATTACATATGTATTACCTTATTCAAATTGAAATGATTTTAGAGGGTTCACACACAGGCCTCTGTTCGGGCTAATTCAGAGTTGTTTATGATCAAAGTTATACAACTACAATTGAAGTTACTTTTGGGTGCAATAACTTTTACATTGAATGTCAAGTCTGTGTTTTAGCAAAAAAAAGGGTATGTGTCCAAAACCACGTACTGAATAGGAGTTACTAAATCGTATACATCTCTGGTTCACCTCAAACAAAGATAACACCTTACAGTAATCTCACAAAATCATGTATTCCATAAGTATGTAATCATGTCAGTGCAATTTAGACAAGTCCAATGGATTCATAGACCCAGAAAGCATGGGGTTGACACCAAGATTACTTGGCTAGGTCAAGTAATGAAGGAGTTAGGACATTTTAAGGGCTTCCTGCCATCTTGAAAATTACACCTTTTAAGGGTCAAACTTTGGTAAACTTTTAGTGTGTTATTAAGGACACCTAGTACTACAAAAAGCTGAAAACCTTTTGTTTGAATTTTATTAGGGCCAGGTATTTTTTTTCATAAATGCAGCCACCTAGGATGTGAGATTACGTTATTCGCTGTAGCTTGTGTGTTAGCGCCATCCAGTGGTGTTAAGAGGATGAGGCACTGAAGCAGCACAGTGTTGGAAATAACAGATTCACAGTTTCTATTTGTTTTAATGTAGTGCATTAATTTATGACTGGAACTCCTTTAGTAGGTGTCATTTAACACTTTTTTATGGACACCCTGCAGCCAATCAGAATTGAGTATTCACCCAGACCATGGTATAATAGTTAATAAGATTCAAATCCCTTACAGCCTTGTTTGCTTCCGTTCTCCAACCTGTGACTACATCCTGTTTAGTTTTATTATACCTTTCAAGTAGATGATACTCTGTTACACTCTTAAAGGGTAGGCTTGAGTCTTTATCCGTCCAGTGGCAATCGACTGATTGCAGATCTCGGGTTTCACATTGAAGGTCCGTGACATTAGGTGGGTCTGAGTGATGGCAGGTATTAAAAAAAAGAACAGCCAGCAATTATTAACAAGACGTAGGCCAATTTAAGACTCCAAAATTGAGCACAATACTAAGTCATACTTACAGCCAATATAAGCACAAGCCCCATATACAACATCAGGATTCAGTTCACATTTTACATCAGTGCAACTGTATTTTGATGCCTGGTTCAGGTGGACGGTCAAGGCATAGGTCTGATTGCTGATCCTGGTAGTGTTCATATCAGCACTACTATACTCAGGCAGAGACATTTTGTCAAAAACGTCCCCCGCAGGCAGAACGCAGCAGAAGGTGGCTGTACTGCCAACCTGGAAGTGTTTGCCCTTTGGATAAACCTCAGCTTTTGATGTTTCAAGCCCTGCAAAAGCATAATAACAGGACATTATAAGCATCTGAAGCAGTGCCATGACTTTCAAACGTGTAATAATGACAGCTCGAATGTTTTTGATTATCAAAACATGGAGGGAAGTTAAATGAATATTAACCAGGAAGAGTCTCTTGATTCCATTGGCTTGTGTGGTTTTTGTATCGGGACCTGAGCCTCACTGAATGGGAAGCACACTCCAATGCCAAATATGACTTCCAGTTCCAGGAGTGAGTAGATCCTATCTGGTCAGGTGTCACAGCAACTTCATCCTAAAACATTTCCATAACCAAATTAGTGGTGCGTTTGTTTGGCTACTCCAGAAGCTGAGGTTATTGTCACGGAAGTCAGCAACATTGGTGTAATGCAAATGAACACTTACATAATGTTCTTTCTTGTCCGCTATGAGAACCTCCAGCTCATAGATCAGCACATCCTGTACTGTAGAGCATGAAGGCGTGTCTTCCCATGTTAACAGGATCATCTGACTGGAGTTGGTTAGTTTCAGATTCTGAGCTCCACAATGCAGGACACCTGAGGAAAATAATCATAGTGCATTTTACAGCACCGTCCTTATCATAAACTGCAGAGAGGCAAGCAGGTTGTTGTCATGAAGCATTTTTACATATCGCTACAAAAAGTAATGCACTGTAATTTGTATGTATTCCACGTATCACCATTTAGGTTAGGATGGACGTCTGGGTGATAAAACGCAGTGCTTTCAAGCGATGGAGTGGAGTTCATGTCCTCACGAAAACACATGACTTTCACCCACCAAACGGGGGAACAAGGGTGTTTGTGTTGCGGGAGTACAACTGGAGACAGTTGTTTTAACCCAAACCACGATCTTTTTTCTAATCTTAGCTAGTCGTTTTGGTACCTAAACTTAACGGTCATTGCCGCATGAAGGTAACTTTTTGTTAAGTAAACTTAAAGGGTACTATTAGTCAGCATTTTTTGCATATATGTGAACACTAAAAAGGGACTCAGACCCCTCTGAAGTGAACCGTACTCAGACCTCCTGTGGTATATATATATATATATATATATATATATATAATATATATATATACCACAAACCATCTGTTTGTGGACACTTAGAAATTACTTGAGATCTGAGAATCCAAGACAACTTGAGCTTGTAGATGCAGCCCATACAGTGCCTTGCGAAAGTATTCGGCCCCCTTGAACGTTTCGACCTTTTGCCACATTTCAGGCCTCAAACATAAAGATATAAAACTGTAATTTTTTGTGAAGAATCAACAACAAGTGGGTCCCAATTATGAAGTGGGGAACGAAATTCATTGGCTATTTCAAACTTTTTAACAAATGAAAAACTGAAAAAGTGGGGTGCAAAATTATTCAGCCCCTTTACTTTCAGTGCAGCAAACTCTCTCCAGAAGTTCAGTGAGGATCTCTGAATGATCCAATGTTGACCTAAATGACTAATGATGATAAATAGAATCCAGCTGTGTGTAATCAAGTCTCCGTATAAATGCACCTGCTCTGTGATAGTCTCAGAGGTCCGTGTAAACGCGCAGAGAGCATCATGAAGAACAAGGAACACACCAGGCAGGTCCGAGATACTGTTGTGGAGAAGTTTAAAGCCGGTTGGATACAAAAAGATTTCCCAAGCTTTAAACATCCCAAGGAGCACTGTGCAAGCGATAATATTGAAATGGAAGGAGTATCAGACCACTACAAATCTAGAAGACCCCGGCCGTCCCTCTAAACTTTCAGCTCATACAATGAGAAGACTGATCAGAGATGCAGCCAAGAGGCCCATGATCACTCTGGATGAACTGCAGAGATCTACAGCTGAGGTGGGAGACTCTGTCCATAGGACAACAATCGGCGTATACTGCACAAATCTGGCCTTTATGGAAGAGTGGCAAGAAGAAAGCCATTTCTTAAAGATATCCATAAAAAGTGTCGTTTAAAGTTTGCCAAAAGCCACCTGGGAGACACACCAAACATGTGGAAGAAGGTGCTGTGGTCAGATGAAACCAAAATCGAACTTTTTGGCAACAATGCAAAACGTTATGTTTGGCGTAAAAGCAACACAGCTCATCACCCTGAACACACCATCCCCACTGTCAAACATGGTGGTGGCAGCATCATGGTTTGGGCCTGCTTTTCTTCAGCAGGGACAGGGAAGATGGTTAAAATTGATGGGAAGATGGATGGAGCCAAATACAGGACCATTCTGGAAGAAAACCTGATGGAGTCTGCAAAAGACCTGAGACTGGGACGGAGATTTGTCTTCCAACAAGACAATGAACCAAAACATAAAGCAAAATCTACAATGGAATGGTTCACAAATAAACATATCCAGGTGTTAGAATGGCCAAGTCAAAGTCCAGACCTGAATCCAATCGAGAATCTGTGGAAAGAACTGAAAACTGCTGTTCACAAACGCTCTCCATCCAACCTCACTGAGCTCGAGCTGTTTTGCAAGGAGGAATGGGCAAAAATTTCAGTCTCTCGATGTGCAAAACTGATAGAGACATACCCCAAGCGACTTACAGCTGTAATCGCGGCAAAAGGTGGCGCTACAAAGTATTAACTTAAGGGGCTGAATAATTTTGCCGCCCAATATTTCAGTTTTTTATTTGTTTAAAAGGTTTGAAATATCCAATAAATTTCGTTCCACTTCATGATTGTGTCCCACTTGTTGTTGATTCTTCACAAAAAATTACAGTTTTATATCTTTATGTTTGAGGCCTGAAATGTGGCAAAAGGTCGAAAAGTTCAAGGGGGCCGAATACTTTCGCAAGGCACTGTAACAATGGAAAGTACTGCTCTATTTTAAGGTGCTAGCTGACAGGAAAGTGCTGGTGAAGCACTTAAGAATCAATGAAACAAACAATGACATTGCTCTAAAGAGTAGAAGCTGTCTGTCTGCCTTAGCCATACTGAATGGGGGAAACGTGAGATAAGGGCCAGTGTGTGATCAGGAGACTTTCTGTCTTTGTTGAAACAGAAGAAGCCATAGCTAATTCTAGATATATAGATATATACTGTATATAGATAGATAGATAGATAGATAGATACTTTATTGATCCCCAAGGGGAAATTCAAGGTCCCAGTAGCTTCTGTTGGTGAGATAACAAAAACAGGCATGGATGTGTGATTTGCAAAACTAATTATATTTCCATTATATCCCTTTCAGACAACAGATGTCCAACTGCCTCTAACTGTTAGCATTGACAACAGTCTGCAGTTTACTTCCATACACTTCACTGATAAACCTGAACATTAATTGGCAAATGTTAGCATGCTAACATTGAGATGAGGACAAATCTACTATTATCTACCTTATATTCTGGAGGAAAAACACATGCACCTTTATTAAAGGTTAGGTTCGGGTTTAGGTAGAGGGGAACAGATCTCAACGGGAAACGGAGTTCAATATAACACCGGCCGTCATTGCAGCCGAAGACATATAGAATGTGATACGAAGTTGGGGAGAAATTATTAACAACACAGCCTGTTCTCATGAACCATTCATTCAAAAATCTACAAAAAGTTAATTATTTGACTGAATTGTAATGCTTTACACTATTGCATTACTTTTGAGGTACTTTCACCAAAATAAAAGCGGAAGTATGACTTGGCAGGCAGCTTGTGAATTTCACCACCGGATCAATAAAGTATCATTTTTAATCCACTATATACATCATAATTTATTCATATTATTTTGTATTATTAATCTGGATCTGTAAAGTAACTAAAGCTATAAAATAAATAGTTAAGTAAATTGTACAATAGCCTACTTGACTCTGAATTGTGGTGGACAAGAAGTAGCCTCATAAGTAGGAGAAAATGACTAAATCACCTTACAATTGAATTGAAGTAGCCTACAGTATAGTTACTTTCCACCACTGATAAAATGTAATGACATTACGTGTAGCAAGCCTCAACATTAACTCCCAACATGTTATCTGTCAGCAGCTCGGTCACACTGCTGTCGGCACTGACAGGACACAGATGTCCCTAGGCTACCGTCTCTGGTTCTGGCTCTGACCACGGGAACAGTGACGGGACAGCTCACTTCAATGCAGCGTAAAAAACTCCAGAAAATAATGTCCATGTCGCAAATGTATCTGTCTCTGCAGTCATTTCAACCACCGAATCCAGCAACAGGAAATAACACTTGTGGACTTTCTTTTCTGTGCTGAAATGTTTTCACCACTAAATCTCGGGTTAAAATGCATTGTAACTCGCATTACTGAGATTGTAATGGGTATAATATTACCGACATTTTATTAGTAATGTGTTATATTACTGCGTTACTGCAAAAAGGAATACATTACTGTAATTGCGGTACTTTTGTAACACGTTACTCCCATCACTGAATCTTAACTAGTCGTTTTGGTGCCTAATCTTAATTTTCGTCGTGGCAAAATACTCAATTTTGTGGACTAAATTTAACCATAATGTCCGGCGAAATGACCGACAGCTCGTGGTGCTCTGTACACGGCTTAAAGTCACCTATTTTTTGGGGTAATTGAACCACCAACTATAGCTGATACAACGGAGATTTGTAGCCGGTGTCACAAAGCTCTGTAGCAGCTTAGACAACTAGCATTGCCGCTTTGTGTCATGGAGCTCATAGCCAGCCGGCAACCCGTGACCACCCGCTGGCCTCCTAATTTCGTAGGATATCATACGTTTTGGTGTGCATACATTTTCGTACGATATCATACGGACCTGTTCATGAGAATGCGTTGAACAACATCAGCAACCAATGTGTATGTAAAGCATAAACACTGCATTAACATCTGTTGACTGGTGTCGCAGTATGCCTGTGGTGACGTTGACACGTCTAGCGAGTCCAATCTAGCATCTACCCTCCATTGGACCCACAGAAATGGATTCCTGGTCCTCAACTGTATGTCACGTTTAAACTGAGGGGGTTTATGACCGCAACTTCACCAATTTAACCAAAACTGCATGCTAGTCTTAAATATACCGCAGGCTAACTATTCATATTGCCAATAGCATGCCAGTACATGTTATGAAAACATTTTGAAAAAGTACTATTAAAAAAATTGGGTTTAAACAATTCTAATTATAATCACAGTAAATAGGCTGCATAATACATTCATAATCTACAGTAAATGTATAGAGACCGTTGTTTTGCATTTTAGATTTGCATGGAAATATGGCAACATTCTTATACTATTCATACAGTATAGCCTCAGCTGTAAAGCATATCTAATGCTGTTATTCCTAGAAGTTAAAGGACGACGCACTCACCACTTTCTTGGCCATTTCCATCCTGTGTGCTCTTGCAGAACAGTGAGACCAGTAATAACCATGGGATCATCATAATCCCCTTTACAAGGACCATTTGGGATCAGCTGTTATTCCTTTAATGTAAACTTGTCAGCAAGCCCTCATTGATTTAGTGCTGTCATCATAGACAAGACATCAGAAACGTCCACTTATTACACTTGATACCTGTTTAAAAAAAAGAATTAGTAAAAAGAATTATCATTCACTGCCAAAATAATAAAGAACGGGAATATTCTTGACTCCTGAGGCGTTTTTATAAGGATTAATTTAAAATACTTACATGAGGATGTCTGACTGGTTGTCAAGGATCTTGCACACGGAATGAATTTAATGTGAAGGAAATAAGGGGTAAGAATAAAACTGAAAGAGTTACAGTGTCAAGTTACGCCCTGCAGTAAACACTCCCTTTAAAAGTAGCCAATGATACAATGCCTTGGAAATCCATTTGCTGTTGGAGCTCATAGTTATTGTGAAATCCATGTGGACTTCAATGCAGGAAGTGGAGAGGCTGCCTTATGTTAACCGTGAGTCACGGTGGCCAGATCAGATATGCCTTACATGCACATTACATGTTTGTATTCTTAAGAAATTACTTTACTAAACAATTGTTTCAGTATCTCAGTGTGGCAGGCCTTTATCAAGACAAGTAAGAAAAGTTTATTAGTTAGGATTTTTTCTCATACGTCACAGTTTCAGCTGTACTCTGGAGAGAAAATCAGGAACTGTACAACTTTGTGATCCAGACTAAGCAAAACACATGTCCACACTGAGAACTGAAGCTCTTTTTTGAAAATACCAAAGTCAGAACCTTTTCTGTCAAGTGCACTTAAACATGTTCCTTAATATATAGTCATTCTGGTCAGCAGTACAAGAGGAAAGAAAGTAAGAATAGAATAGGAAGCTGAGGTCACTGAGTTACAACAGAGCAACAGGATGTTTACATTTCAAGGAAAAGTTATCAGAATTAGTAGAACCACATTTCACAATAGACAGTATATTCATTATTCTTCTTTCGTAACGGGCTCTACCAAACTTCATTAAAATCCACAGTTTTGTAATTTAAAATCAAACAGGCACTTGAACCAATATGTATTATCCTAGTTACTGTATATCACCATCTGAACTCACATTAGAAATAGACAGATTAGGTATCTGTCTAGAGCTATGAAAGAGATAACGAGGAACTAGTTAAAACCTAAACAACCTTCATTTAACAACTGGAAGGGAAATATAAACAGCTTTATTTAAATAGAAATAATGACCTATAGAATCAGAGATCAGGAACAATTTACATTAACTCCTGGGGGAGGCAGTAGCTCAGTCCATAGGGAGTTGGGTTAGGAACTGGAGGGTTGCTGGTTCAAGTCCCTGTACCTGTATGGACCGAAGTATGGTGTGTGGACTGGTAGCTGGAGCCAGCTCACCTCCTGGGCACTACCAAGGTGCTCCTGAGCAAGGCACCGAACCCCCAACTGAATGACATTTGACATCTCTCTATTAGTGTGTTTAGCATGTATAGTTCCTGAGCATGTTTGTAATTCAGGCCTGTATTCAAAGTGTGTGCAACTGTACTAACAGAGTGAAAATTGTGAATTTTCCCTCTCGGGATAAATAAATTCCTCAGTAAAGTATAAAGTATGAA
This sequence comes from Perca fluviatilis, assembly GCF_010015445.1. NCBI lineage: Eukaryota > Metazoa > Chordata > Actinopteri > Perciformes > Percidae > Perca > Perca fluviatilis. The sequence continues at coordinate 3,506,504 of NC_053128.1, forward strand.
TAATAAAATATAATTTTGTGCATTCATCACATTTGTCTTTGCTTTAAAAAATTGCAAAAAGTAAGCAAAAATATAACACACATTGCACTAAATATGTCATAACAATCCTCTATGGAGGCCCAAATTAGTCAATATTAAAAAAATAAAATAAATAAATATATATATATATATATATATATATATATATATATATATATATATAGAAATTAATAATATAAATAAAAGTTGGACAAAATGTGTAGTAAAAGATAATCAAACCATTTCTTTTAAACTCAGGTCGTTAATATGAAATGTTATTTCATAGCTTCCTTAACATTTCAGGTCAACTTTGTTTATTACAGCAGTTTTGCTGTTGCTTTAAAAAAAACGCAAAAGTAAGCAAAAATATAACACACATTGCACCAAAAATGTAATCAAGCATATTGCATAGTCATAACAATCCACTATGGAGGTCCCAAATTGGTCAATATTAAAAAAATAATTATGAAATGAATAATCATATGAATAAAACATAATCAAACCATTTCTTTTAAACTCCGGTCGTTAATATGAAATGTTATTTCCTAGCGTCCTTAACATTTCAGATCAACTTTGTTTATTACAGCAGTTTTTATTTTAAAGTGTCCTTTTTAGTCTGTTTTCCAAAGTAGTCTCGCATTGCCAGCTCTATCTCCACAGCTCTGTGGAGTAAGGTCTGGATTCAACACAGATACATTCTGGGATAGAAAAAAAAAAAAAAAGGCACTAGGTTGTTTGCATTTCACAATCACAATCGTCTTTGGCAGCGCTAAGCTCCAGACGCAGCGACGGTGGCTCTGCAAAATAGTCTCTGGAAGGAACTTGTTTTGGAGGAACATTTGCACCCCGCAAAAGAACACGCCACATACAATAAACAAAGTTAACTGTTGACACAATACAGTAACATGAGCTATTTTAAGTAGCTGATACATGGTTAAACGTTATTAGCTCTTACTGGTGTATGTACTGTGTGTCCACAGCACTCCCGCCAATCAGTCCCAAAACGTCCCAAATGCCGTAATCATATTCTTTGTAGATCTTTACAATCATTCCCCGAAAAAAACCAAGCAGGCCTGCCTTGTTGCACAATCCAAATTTTCTTCAAATCTTGCCATTTTCAGCGAGTAGCTTGCTAGCTCGAAGTTTGTTATTGAGAGTTTGAGAACAGCAACACAGTGAGTGGAAGGTTATGGACATCTGCCCTGTGAGCCACGCCACGATGTAAGGCAATTATCCTGGAATCGTACTTCTGTTGATCCAGACTATTTCCAAAGTGACTGTTTTAATTTTATAATGCCACCATCACAAAGTATGTCTGCCCTGCAAGACAAGCAGGATGGATACATCTATGTGACTGGCTCTTCACTTATTGAAATGAGAGCAACAGTCAATCACATAACTGGCTCTTCCCTTTTTGTCACGAGTGACAGACAAAACCTTTATGCTTGAACTTGATTAAAAAAAAAAAAAATGAGGGTCATTGGGAAGAACGGCATTGTGAAATAAAACATACTTTGGACAAAAACATTTAAAAATGAAATACAAAACAACTTGTAAGAAATATATAATATCTGAGTTTTGAAAATGTATTGGATTATTGCACAATTTACTTATATGTCATACTTTGTATTTATTCATATGATTTATTTTATCTCATTTGATATGTCATTTTGAAAATGTTGGGTCTCTATACATCTCTATGGCTGATGCTTTTAAAAAAGAATACAAACTCAAACAGTAGTCCCTCCAGTTAAAGGCCCAACTATGCGTTTATGTGTTTCATAAAGTATAACAACAAGGTGTACTTTGGAGTTGATTACCATCCATTTGAATTCACCCATTTCCTCTGGAATTTAAGAGAAGTGGGCGTATTGTTTTAGTCTACAAATGGTTTCTGCACTAAGCCAAGAACCTTTTGTTGTGGACGCCTTGGTTAGGTGCCAGACAGTCATCAGAGTCACATGGATTCCTGTGTAATACCTTGGAAGAGTAGAGCAGGATGTGAGGGGTGAGGGGGGGGGGGGCACAAGTTTTGAATGTTTATTGGAAAATATTAACACATTAACATTATCTGTTTTGTGGAGCTGGTGTTGATTGGAGGCCAGCCCTGTCAAGAGAAACACATGTACTCAGTGTGCTAGTTTGGTTACCTAAACATGTGCAGTATGGTATAGTCTTTGCCTGATTAATTGAATGCTGTTTTTAATTTAATTTAATTGCTGCTTGTACAATAGTAAAGTTTGTGTTCAAGTAGCTCACCTCTGTTGTGTCGCCTCTCCAGAGTATTCGGGCTAAAAGAGTCCCCAGCAGTGTTGCCAGATCTTGCGAGACAAATAAGCAACCAGGCCTGTGAAAACAAGCCCAAAACAAGCGACTTTTTCTACAGAGCCCCCCTAGGTTCCGGGAAGAGAAAAATAAATAAACTGTGTGCACGGTTTTACAATCCGTGGGGACGGATTTTAAACTGTGAGTACAGATTGTCAATTTACATCCATGTGGACAGATTGGTAAACTGTGCGCAGTTTTGCAAAACTGTACACACGGTACTTTATTTATTTTAATCCCCTCTGAGCTTCAGGACAATGATCACAAGAGTTAGTTAAACCACCTTTTAACATTATTTAACAATAGAAAACTGATGGTATATCAAATATAGACTGATGTACCAAGTACATAATATACACAGTAAACCTTGGATAATTAAAATTTGCACACACAAATAAATATCATCCTGAATTCACAAATTTGTTATTTATTATTGCAGGAACTGCAAAAGATCCTATTTTTAGGAAACAGAAGAAATTATTGATAATCTTAGTGTGCAGCAATAAAGTGACTCCTGCTCTGATAAACAAATGAGGGAGTTAGAAAAGACTTAAATAAACTAAACTGGTTAAAAAAACATTTGAACAGGTGAGGATGAGGCTTGGCCTAAAACATTTTTCTTAAGACCTTAACACTTTAGCCTCATATATAAGAAGAATAACACCACCATAATCTTTCTCATCACTCCCTGACGTTTTCCTAAACAGAAAAAACAGATTGCCCTACTCTGCCTCTGATTGGCTAGTACTCGTTGCCATCTGGGTCAGAGCCAATTAGAAGCAGGATGCGGGTGGGAAAAAACTTTGCTGTCTCCTGTGTGTATGGGGAAAGGGGAAGGACAGAAGAAACAGGCAAGACAAACTCCTACGTTTAAATAACATATAGAAAATATCTGCTTGACAACTTATCATTGAGCCCAAATAAGCAACTACACTAGCCCAAAAAAAATGCAACCTGCAACTACCAATATTTGTAAGCGACTTTACAGAAAAACAGGCCCAAAGTTGCTTATAATAATCAGATTTGGCAACACTGGTCCCCAGCGTATTGAGCCCCATTTTAAAGGTTCCGGGAGATACCATGTTTCAAGTAGCGAATGGGTGTTTGAGTACTTTAATTAACTGTACTTGAATAAATTGTTCAAACTACCGATGTTTGATTGTATTAGGTAACATAATACTTTTAATAATAATAATAATACTAATTTTATTTGACGGGTTTCAGCTGTGAGAGGAATAGGTACTGTAGAAGTTATTAAAACCCTAGTCTATATCGACCACGGTTAATTTACGGGGTAGTTCCTGTGCCGCTGGAAGTTCCACTGGATGTTCCTCATTTTCGGTCTGATGTCCCTCACCTTCTGCTTCCTTTGTGTTGGCATTCTAATCTCCGGTGGATTTATGAGGACTATGGTTAACTGCTTCCATCCAAACAGCTAGCTAGAATATCTGTCGACTCTGAGTTTTCTCTTGCACAACTAAAACAACTTTGAAACATACACGTTCCACCAAAACAAGTTCCTTACTGAGGCTATTTTGCAGAGGCACCGTTGCGCCATCCCAAGAAGAATCGGGATTGGTTTAAAGAGGCCAATAAACCAGAGCACGTTTTTGTCATATCTCGGAATGTTGTGTGGACTAGCCAGACCTCACTCTGCAGCGCTGTGGAGGAAGGTCTGGAAATGCGAGACTAAGAAAACGCACATCTACAAAATCCACCAAATATATGAACTTGTCATGAAATGTTGATATACCTGACAAAAGGAAGAAGCTCCCTTTCTGGAGCATTGGCCTGGTGATGGGAAATGATGTAGCTGGTAAAAGGGTTGTTGCAGATGAGGCAGAACTGAGACCAGTAGTGGAGTGAAGTCCAAGACCTAGATAGAACATGAACTCATGCACAGGCTAAGAAAGCAGTCCAAGAACAGGCTAAGTACTGTATGTTCTGAGTTGGTAGAGCCAGAGCTTACAGCAGAGAGCCAGGAGCCTATTTCACAGCTGGCACTAAAGACCACAGTAAGAGTCTTGTGAGGCTAGTGTTGTGGAGTAGAACAACTCCAATGTTCAAAGCGCTGACTCTGAGGAATACCAGAGCCCGTCTACGGAGAGCCTGTTCACTCCCTATTAAGCCCCATTGTACCGAATTTGGTTGCAGTTCCACTGGGGGTGATCGCGGGCAAGTGCAAAATGATCGGGAGTCTATGGAGCTAGACGGCTAAAGTTATTTCTTTCGCCTGATTGCCGTTGAGAAATCTCAGATTTGATTGTAGTTTTTGCAAGTTCAACATGGCTTATCGGTCGAAAGTTGAAGTAATGAGTACTTATGTCCTTTTAATTTCTTACAGGTTGAGTCGTTGTTGCCCATAACACGCTAGCATTCTGCCAATGAATGCTGATTGGTCAGCGAAGGACTGATTACGACCAGAGATCCCGCTTGATGGCATCCGAAGCGGAACCAGAATGCCAGAGCCCGTCTACGGGCGTTCTCTGAGAATGTTTCGCCCGAGTTCTTTTTTTGTCCTCAGCAACTTTTTTTTTGGTTGCTGGCACTTTTATTTGCCTATCATTTCATATGTACTGTGAAATTTACATGGGCAATGAATTGAATTGGAGTACTTGTTGTGTTATTGTTGTGTTCAGGAATACAGGATACATGGTACAGTATTGCCACCTTAAAAACAGCCAATGTCCCGCTCAATAGTGATAAATATCAATACAAATTAGAAAAAGAAGAAAATGCCTCGCAGATGTGCAATGATCAATTGTTCAAATAATGGGAAAGGGTTGTCCTATTTCTCATTTCCCAAGGACGAAAAAAGGTAAGGCATGTGCTCCAGTGTTAATTGCCAAAGAATAAATAAAATAAATTTGAATTTACAGGGTTCACATGGGAGGGAATGTTGTCTAAATGCCAAGTTGGCTAATGTCCAACTCAGCCAAGTTATGTGGATCACAATGATACGTGTTGGGAGGGGGGACTCTTCCCCTACTCGATTACTGCATACAAATGGTGTTGTTAATATTTTAACTACGTTAACTACTTCACTGAATCACCCTCTACAGACTGAATGGGTTTCTTAGGAGTTACCCTATAATGTGACCTAATGACCTTGCATAGATGGAAGTCTACACCATATCATTTAATCCTGAACAAAATTAATTTCTCTTCATCAGATGTTGAACATTACAATGGGGGGATGATTTAGTGACATTTCTTCACCAAAATAGAACAGCATATGAAAAGCATGAGAGATCTAGGGGTGCAGGGACAAGGGAGGGAATTGTGGAGGAGACAGGACTGAGGAAGAGACACAGGAAAGAACATTCACAGGTGCTACACAGTACGAACACAATCCTGTGTTGCTGACCAGACCCCCTAAAAATCAACAAAAAAGTTAATGAATGCAGACACTGGTGTGCTGCAATGTACATGGGGGCACCAAAGAAATAAGACGTCCCCGGCCCCGTAAAACCAAGTTCCAGGTCCAGTAGTGGAAATGGGCCTATAAAAAGAAAAGAACCTTTTTCTGTGTGAACCTTTAAGAACTTTTCAACAACAATAGGATAAGGGTGGTGGGAACGAAGTGGGGGATGTAACTAAAAATTAAAATATGAACATTAAACTTTAACTAACCACAACTAACCTAAAGAATGAAGGTGTGTGTGTGTGTGTGTGTGTGTGTGTGTGTGTGTGTGTGTGTGGTGTGTGTGTGTGTGTGTGAGGGCGTGTGTGTGTGTCTGTGTGTGTTTGTGTGTGTGTGTGTGTGTGTGTTGGGATAGTGGGAGGGAGTGTCTCAGTGTATTTTCTATACTACAATATTACATTTACATCAACATTACATCAACATTTCAATACTACAATATGAACCTTTTCTACAATATACTATACCACTATACTACAATTACATCATCATTACACTACACTACCAACTACAGCTACAGAATGAGGGTGGTGTGTTTGTAGGGGGTTGGAGGAGGAGGATGAAGGACATCACAGCATCAAGGCACAACTGTAGAGATAAAGAAAGGAAGAGGTGTTAGGAGAAATACAACAGAACTCTAGGACCCTGATGACTGGTGTACATACAGTTTATGCAGAATACAACCATAAAACAAACCATAACACAAAGGTGGTTCAAAAACAAAAAGGAGCAACCAGCTAGTGAAGACCAAATGTGAAAACAGCTAGTGAAGCTAGCAAAGAAGTGAGAATAGGATAATAGGAATTTGTGAGCGAAGGAAAAATACCAATCTAATTCAGGTTTCAATTTAAGGAGAAGGAGATGGCTCATAAATATGAGGAGGGGGGGCCTCAGACTAACCATGTCACACGGGGAGTTAATGCAGGGAGGATATGTGGTGTGTGAACTGCATTTCGAGGAATGCTTCCTTGTAAAAGTGAGTTGTGTAGTTGGAAGGAAATGACAATCCAATTAAATATAATAAAATAAATAAAATAACATACAATTACTGATACAAATAAAATAAATACAATTACTGATACATTTTCTTTGTGTCATGTTTTTAAACAGCATAATGGAAAAAAATGCACTTACCAGCGATGCCATCCCTACATTGGTTGATTGCATCACCCCCCACCTCTTGCCTCTCCTCCTCGAAAAAGGCGTAAAAGAAGTGAATGTAAGAATGACAAGATACCAATATTAATCTATATTAAATACCAATTTAATATAGACTAATATAGACTTTACTTACCCAGTTTCACAGTTTCAAAATGTACATAAAACTGTTCATTTCCCAAATGGGAGTGATCGCCTCTACATTGACCCCTGCTGAAAGAATGTGCACTCTAGTTTTAGATGAGATGGCCATAAAGAGGCAATTTGACTACGACAAGAGAAACGATGCCATTTATGGCATATCTCCCTAAGGCCGTGCTGCAAAACAGGCAATGGTCATCATGGTTAGGGGCATTTTGGGGAAGTGGAAACAGGCAAGCCAAGAGCAACAACATTTTTTTGCTGTTTTTAAGACCAACAACATTTATTTATTTTTTGCTGCGTACTGTATATTAAAGGTCACATGACATGGTGCTCTTTGGATGCTTTTATATAGACCTTAGTGGTCCCCTAATACTGTATCTGAAGGCTCTTTTATATAGGCCTTAGTGGTCCCCTAATACTGTATCTGAAGTCTCTTTTATATAGACCTTAGTGGTCCCCTAATACTGTATCTGAAGTCTCTTTTATATAGACCTTAGTGGTCCCTAATACTGTATCTGAAGTCTCTTTTATATAGACCTTAGTGGTCCCCTAATACTGTATCTGAAGTCTCTTTTATATAGGCCTTAGTGGTCCCCTAATACTGTATCTGAAGTCTCTTTTATATAGGCCTTAGTGGTCCCCTAATACTGTATCTGAAGTCTCTTTCCCGAAATTCAGCCTTGGTGCAGAATTACAGCCACTAGAGCCAGTCCCACAATGAGCTTTCCTTAGTATGTGCCATTTCTGTGTCTGTAGCTATTAAAAAGGTAAAGGTACTTTATTTGTCACATACACGTACATGTAGCGAAATTCATTCTCTGTATTTAACCCATCCCTCAAGGGAGCAGTGGGCAGCCAATGACAGCGCCCAGGGATCAACTCCAGATCTGAGCCAGTGCCTTGATCAAGGGCACTGCCTGGAGAACCTAGTACATGTTTTTGATGGTGGGGGAAACCGGAGCATCGGGAGGAAACCACGCAAACATGGGAAGAACATGCAAACTCCACACAGAAAGGCCCCTGAACGACGTGGATTTGAACCCAGAACCTTCTTGCTGTGAAGCCACAGTGCTAACCACTGGGGCACCATGCTGCCCTTGAGGAGGAGAGAGGGGGGCAAGGTAGAGGGTTGGGGTTGGGGTGTGGCCTTGACCAACTGCCACTTTGCTTGTTTGAAAGTCATGATGTCTCTCTCTCATGGGTTGGCCAAATTCTCTGGGCGGTCAAAGCAGAGAAAGGGGAGGTAACCTTGCTCCTTATGACCTCATAAGGAGAAGATTCCAGATCGGCCCATCTGAGGTTTCATTTTCTCAAAGGCAGAGCAGGATACCCAGGGCTCGGTTTACACCTATCACCATTTCTAGCCACTGGGGGATCATAGGCAGGCTGGGGGAACATCTGTTAAAAAACCTCATAAAGTGAAATTTTCATGCCATGGGACCTTTAAAAACATTTACCAAAAACTTTGTCCTTCAACAGGCCATGTGTTATTTCTTCTCCCCCCAGTTCCATGCCAGCCGTGGAAATTTCCAGCATCATTAGGGATGCCATTCGGAACCTAGAACATATAGGGCTGACAGTATGTACTGCACAGACTTTTAAACAGCAACATTAAAGTGATGGTTCGGAGTAATTCACCCTAGGGTCCTTTGCACCATGACCTCGAGCCAAACACCCTCCCAGAAGCTTTTTTCACCTGGGTCTAACATTGGGCGAGTTAGCGTAGAGTAGCGTTAGCCACTGAATAGCTTAGCGCGGGGCTAATGGACCCACGTTTGTATCTCTTAAATGACCCCACTAATAATGCCCAAAATGATACCAAAGGTCTACACTAGTATATATAGCTTATGCACTCATAAAACGATTGTTTTGAAAGTTTGTAAGTACACCATAAGTTTATGTAAATAACACTTGCCTGCTGGCTTCTGCTCTCTGCTGTTGTTGTTGCTGCTGTGAGACGAGTGCTTAGGGACATCTACAAATTACAACACCGAAAAGAGATGCAACAAAAATATTTTTTAATTTAAAGGTCCAATATGTAATATTTGTACTGTAATAAATCCAAAAATGACACCAATGCCTCATCAGATATTAAGGAAACATGTTAAACTGAAATGCTATCTTTTCTGACAACAATGCTAATTTCAGTATTTTTTCTTTTTGAAATTTACATTCCGTGACGGAATTTCTGTTTATGTTTTGATCTCTGTGTTGTTATCAACGGCCCAGTTTGACAGCCAGGCCGGGTTGCCAGATCTACCTGTAAAAACGTAAACCCAGCACGCTACAGCTGTAACGGTAGTACAGCCATGAAAGCAGCAAACAAACGAACAGGATCAACGGAGATAGAATCTACATGACATTAAAAAAAAGAAAACAGCATGTTTCTAACAGTTGCGTGACCAGAGACGTAACAACTCCCTGGTAAATATTGGAGATGTATTTGGAAGATGGAGACAGCTTAGATCCCAAAAGGACGCAGAATTGGCTTATTTTCTCCTGAACAGGTAAGCATAGCTTCAGGCTAATTTATCACAGCTACTAGGGATGGGCATTTTTTGTTATTTCAACATTTGTGTACTCACATTGAATTATATAGCTAGAGTACCTGAGTTGGTTACTCGCAAAAACAATTGAGACATAGCCAGTAAAGTCCCGACTGGTCCTGGCTAACGCAGCCATGCTAACCCTGCTACCTGTTAACGTTAGGACCAGGCAAGCAGCCCATGGCTGTTTACAACGTGTAGCCTCTTCAGCGGCTGGAGCCGACAACGGTGAGTTATTTTAAACCACGAGAGGGGGGCTGTAAATCGGAAAGAGAGGACTGTGAGTTTGCAGTGTGTTTAGCGATAGTTGCCGTAATTCTAAGCCAATGAAGTGTGTTCCGTCGGTAAGGTAGTGGTATTTTTAGCGGTTCGTATTGTAATTCTAAGCCGAGGAAGTGTGCCTGACTCGCGTGTGGAAAGGACAGTGAGGTTGTTGTGTTTTTAGCGGTTCATACTGTAATTTTAAGCCGAAAAGGTGTGTCTGTCAGTTGGTTACAGAGCTCCGCGTAAGCACGGGCTTTTATGACTATCAATATAGCCAGCATCTACCGTTAGCTACTCCGCTGTGCTGTGGAGTAATGTCTGGCTATGTGAGAAAAGCGTCTAGCAACATTGTTGTGAATGCTGCGGTCTAAGCCTGGCAACCCCCGTGAACTTCGAGTCTGGGCAGGAGGGGGCGGGGGAGACGACTCTCCAGTATTTTGAATTGGTAGTGCAGTAACTATTTTAACCGCTAGCTGCCAGTATTACACACAATATTACATATTGCACCTTTACCTTATTTTTTAAAGTAAGTGCTGTAATATAACTAGCAGGAGACAAGTAATAATTGAGGTAAGTTTGGAGACATTACCTTATTTAATCATTAAATTAATACATATTTTTCTTGTATCTCTTTTCGGTGTAGTAATTTATAGACGGCCCTAAGCACTCGTCTAACTGCAGGTAGCAGCAGCAGCAGCAACAGCAACAGAGAGCAAAAGAGAGCAGGCAAGTGTTCATAAACTTCTGGTGTACTTACAAACTTTCCAATCCATCTTTTTATGAGAGCATAACCTATATATACTAGTGTAGACCTTTGGTATCATTTCAGGCATTATTAGTAGGGTCATTTAAGAGATACAAACGTGGGTCCATTAGCCCCGCGCTAAGCTACTCAGCGGCTAACGCTACTCTACGCTAACTCGCCCAGTGTTAGACCCAGGTGAAAAAAGCTTCTGGGGGGGTGTTTGGCTCGAGGTCATGGTGCAAAGGACCCTAGGGTAAATTACTCCGAACCATCAGTTTAACCCTCCTGTTGTCCTCGGATCAAATTTGACCCGTTTACAAAAATGTTCTATATCAGAACTATGACAAAAGAACGCTGAAAAAAGTGACAAATGTTGGAAAAAGCTAAAAACATTCAGGAAAAAAAATCGACTAAAACATTTTTTTTTCAAACAGGAAAAGTGACAAAAAAAACATCAAAAACATCGCCAAAGATGTTTTATTTTTTTTTATTAACAAAAACATAATAAAAAAAATGCCAAAAAAGTGAAAAAAAAATTGGAAAAATGTGATCAATTTTTTTTTAAATAAAATCAACAAAAACATTGAGAAAAGTGTAGAAAAAGAACAACAAAATGTTGAAATTTCGACCCGGAAAAACACAGAGTTGCATGGTCGACGGGAAGAAAACACAAGGGTTAACAATGTACAATTACACTCAAACCATGTATTGACACAATGTATTAACCTATTTCCAAGGTCCATCCATCCATCTTCGTCAGCTTATCCGGTGACGGGTCGCGGGGGGAGCAGCTCCAGTAGGGGACCCCAAACTTACCTTTCCCGAGCCACATTAACCAGGAGGCGTTCCCAGGCCAGGTTGGAGATATAATCCCTCCACCTAGTCCTGGGTCTTCCCCGAGGCCTCCTCCCAGCTGGACGTGCCTGGAACACCTCCCTAGGGAGGCGCCCAGGGGGCATCCTTACCAGATGTCCGAACCACTTCAACTGGCTCCTTTCGACGCGAAGGAGCAGCATCTCTACTCCGAGCTCCTCACGGATAACTGAGCTTCTCACCCTATCTCTAAGGGAGATGCCAGCCACCCTCCTGAGGAAACCCATTTTGGCCGATTGTACCCTGAATCTCATTCTTTCGGTCATGACCCAGCCTTCATGACCATAGGTGAGGGTAGGAACGAAAACTGACCAGTAGATCGAGAGCTTTGCCTTCTGGCTCAGCTCTCTTTTCATCACAACGGTGCGATAAATTGAATGTAATACCGCACCCGCTGCGCCGATTCTCCGACCAATCTCCCGCTCCATTGTCCCCTCACTCGCAAACAAAACCCCAAGGTACTTAAACTTCTTCACTTGGGGTAAGGACTCATTCCCTACCTGGAGTAGGCACTCCATCGGTTTCCTGCTGAGAGGTGCTGATCCTCATCCCAGCCGCTTCACACTCGGCTGCGAACCGATCCAGTGAGTGCTGAAGGTCACAGGCCGATGGTGATGCCATCAGGACCACATCATCTGCAAAGAGCAGCGATGAGATCCTTATCCCACCGAACTGCAACCCCTCCCCACCCCGATTACGCCTTGATATCCTGTCCATAAATATTACAAACAGGATTGGTGACAAAGCGCAGCCCTGGCGGAGGCCAACCCTCACCTGAAACGAGCCTGACTTAGTGCCGAGAACCCGGACACAGCTCTCACTTTGGTCGTACAGAGATTGGATGGCCCTGAGAAGAGACCCTCTCACCCCATACTCAGCACCTCCCACAGTATCTCCCGGGGGACCCGGTCATACGCCTTTTCCAGATCCACAAAACACATGTAGACCGGTTGGGCATACTCCCAGGCTCCCTCCAGGATCCTTGCGAGAGTGAAGAGCTGGTCCGTTGTTCCACGACCAGGACGGAATCCGCATTGTTTGTCTTCAACCCGAGGTTCGACTATCGTCCGAACCCTCCATTCCAGCACCTTGGAGTAGACTTTACCAGGGAGGCTGAGAAGTGTGATACCCCTGTAATTGGCACACAGTGTCAACCAGGACAGCCCCTCCACACCCAGAGCCTTGAGCATTTCTGGACGGATCTCATCAATCCCAGGGGCTTTGCCACTATGGAGTTGTTTGACTACATCAGTGACTTCCGCCTGGGAAATTAACAACGATCCACCATCATCCTCCAGCTATGCCTCTAACATAGTCGGATTCAGGAGTTCCTCAAAGTGCTCCTTCCACCGCCCTATTACCTCCTCAGTTGAGGTCAACAGTGTCCCATCCTTACTGTACACAGCTTGGATGGTTCCCCGCTTCCCCCTCCTGAGGTGGCGAACAGTTTTCCAGAAGCACCTTGGTGCCGACCGAAAGTCCTTCCCCATGTCTTCTCCAAACTTCTCCCACACCCGCTGCTTTGCCTCTTTCATGGCAGAGGCTGCAGCCTTTGGGCCCTTCGGTACCCTGCAACTGCCTCCGGAGTCCTCTGGGATAACATATCCCGGAAAGACTCCTTCTTCAGTCGGACGGCTTCCCTGACCACCGGTGTCCACCATGGTGTTCGTGGGTTACCGCCCCTTGAGGCACCTAATACCCTAAGACCACAGCTCCTTGCCGCAGCTTCAGCAATGGAAACTTTGAACATTGTCCACTCGGGTTCAATGCCCCCAGCCTCCACAGGGATGCACGAAAAGCTCCGCCGGAGGTGTGAGTTGAAAGTCTGTCGGACAGAGGCCTCCTCCAGATTCCCAATTTACCCGCACTAACCGTTTGGGATACCAGGTCTGTCCAGAGTCTTCCCCCACCACCTGACCCAACTCACCACCAGATGGTGATCGGTTGACAGCTCCGCCCCTCTCTTCACCCGAGTGTCCAAAACATACGGCCTCAGATCAGATGAAACGATTATAAAATCGATCATTGACCTTTGGCCTAGGGTGCTCTGGTACCAAGTACACTTATGAGCATCCCTATGTTCGAACATGGTGTTTGTTATAGACAATCCATGACTAGCACAGAAGTCCAACAACAAACAACCACTCTGGTTTAGATCAGGGAGGCCGTTCCTCCCAATCACGCCTCTCCATGTGTCTCCATCATTGCCCACGTGCGTTTTGAAGTCCCCCAGCAGAACAATGGAGTCCCCCACTGGAGCCCCATGCAGGACTCCAGTCAAGGTCTCCAAGAAGGCCGAATACTCCGAACTCTTGTTTGGTGCATATGCACAAACAACAGTCAGAGTTTTCCCCCCCACAACCCGCAGGCGTAGGGAGGCGACCCTCACGTCCACCGGGGTAAACTCCAACGTAGCGGCACTCAGCCAGGGGCTTGTGAGTATCCCCACACCCGCCCGGCGCCTCACACCCTGGGCAACTCCGGAGAAGAAAAGAGTCCAATCCCTATCCAGGTGTATGGTTCCAGAACCGAGACTGTGCGTAGAAGTAAGCCCCACCAGATCTAACCGGTAGCGCTCCACCTCCCGCACCAGTTCCGGCTCCTTCCCCCACAGAGAGGTGACGTTCCACGTCCCCAGAGCCAGCGTCTGCTGCCCGGGTCTGGTCCGTCGAGGCCCCTGACCTTCACTGCCACCCATGTGGCGAGAACACCCAACCCCAGTGGTTCCTCCCACAGGTGGTGGGCCCATGGGCTGGAGAGATGGGAGCCACGTAGCTTTTTCGGGCTGTGCCCGGCCGGGCTCCGTGGCAAACCCGGCCACCAGATGCTCGCTGATGAGCCCGCCATCTGGGCCTGGCTCCAGACGGGGGCCCCGGGCTTCCTCCGGGCAGGGTCACTCCATCTCTACCTCGGTCACTCATAGGGTTATTTCCAAGGTGCAGGCAGTAATATGTGACCAGGCAACGACTACTTGGGGCCACTCTAGACCCTCTGGGTGGCGAGGATTGCCACTGCATTCTGGTGGGTGTTCAGAGGGTTCCTGTGGTGTTTGATGTCCCTACTGAAGTCCACCAGGAACAACTTCTTTATGTTACTAAGTATGGCCTAAAGGTAAGCACAGTAAACACAGCAAATACATTTGTAATGATTTGTCTATGAAATGGATTCATGAAGATGAAAGGCATGATTAAGATACAACATTATCACAATAATTCTCATACCAGCTCATATTTATTTACATCCTTAGATGTTCTTTGGCGCCATATCTTGAATTTTTATGAGCTCGACAAGCTCCACACTGTTCACATGGCTCCGAAGCTCACTGAGAGACACATATCTTTGCCTGCATTTTCAAAAATGTGTGTGTGTGTGTGTGTTTCTGTGTGTGCGTGCATGCATGTGTATGCAAACATTGGTGGTTCACATGCACAAATGGCAACATGACAACATTAACTGACAATATGAACTGTGTGTGTGTGTGTGTGTGTGTGTGTGTGTGTGACTGTGTGTGTGTGTGTGTGTGTGTGTGTGTGTGTGTGTGTGGTGAGACGCACTATGTGTGTACATGTGTGTGTGTGTGTGTGTGTGTGTGTGTGTGTGTGTGAGTGAGAGAGAGTGGGTGTACATGTGTGTAGCCTATGTGTCTTCATGTTGTTTGCAGAGTAAAATGAGGGCAAAACAACATGAAAACTGCTTATATAGTGTCTGTCAGTAGATACGATGTTCTCGTGAAGAGAGGGGCACATAACACGAGAAAGAAGTAGATATTGATTTGGAATGTTCTTCTCGTGGGGGGAAGGGCACATAAGCACGGGAAAGAAGTGGGTTCCCATGATTTACACTAAACTGCTTTGGGATTTAGTCACAATGAATAGTATGTGTTCAAGTGCCTTTTGTGAAGGATATCATAAGGTCTTGAGGCAATCTGATGAAAAATGCCATATTTATGGTACAGGAAATGTGTAAATCGGTCATTTTGTTATCACATTTGTTTTGACCCAGGCATTTCAGCAATGGTGTCATTGAAGAGGCTGCCAACAGAGGCAAAAGACACTGCAGAATTGATTGCCAAAATAAATTGCCTTTTTGATGTCCTGAACTCTAGGTAATTCTAAAACTTAACTTCACAAACAGATGAAGCACAGACTAACATGACACTAACATGACATTTGTTAATAGCATTTCTTAATAACCCCCCTCCAGATCTGGGTGTACACCACCATGCCAGAACGGAATGTGCCTCTCCATTAAGAGCATATTGCTGTTCCACAAGAGGTGCACAGATGCTGGTATCAAGTGTTTGTGCACCTCAAAATTTAATCAAGATTGTATTGAGGTAATGCAACAGACTATAACAGACAAACAAAAAAACATGTACTGGCACAGTAGTTTTTCCTGGAAGCCCTCCGAGGGACTTTCCCTACTCCCTGTGAACTGTTGCGTTGGAAATCCCTAACATATTAAAAATCATAGACAGCTTACTTTCTCCCCCTTTTTTAGGGTAGAATCTCTTCTCCTTGGTCCGGGGCAAAGGTGGGCACAAGTACAAATCCAGTGCGGGGGAGTTCACTGCTGCTCAAACATCCTACCTGAGGTGGATGATGGAGTCACACTACCTCATCTGATGGGGCGACTCCCTCGACCTCGACCTCAGCAACAACAGGTCCGCTGACGCTTCTGACCACCTCATTGGCCCTGCCTCCACCTACAACTGCAATAGAACCAATGGATGTAGAACTGGTGTCAGACATTGTGGAAGACGAAGGTTATCTGCATTACACAAATGACAAAAAGACACATCTACAGTCATAAGTCACATAACACATTATCATACGCAATGTAACATTCTATTTCTCTTACTTTGTAGACTGTTGGTGATTGCATCCAGGAGGAGGGACTCTTTTATGCTGCTGGTTGGGTAGTCCGGATCCTTCAGCAGTAGGAAACAGTGAGGGCATGTCCTCACTGTGAGGTACTGCTGTTGGGTCCAACACATCAGGACCACAGCTACGCTGCGAGCAAAGAGCACCCTTTCCTGGCGGCCAAAAAGTATACACCGGCCGCCAACCTGATGAGGCCGTCAGAGGAGTTCTTTGCGTGCATCCAGCTGTTTGAGGAAAGATAGAGCCTTACTTTCTTTTTTGATACAGAGCAGTTATCAGCACTTTTATGTTTCTCCGCTGTGTTTCATTCATAAAATAGTGATGTCGTGGCGGCAGGAAAGACAAGGATGATAGCAGCTAGCAGCTGACCTGATGACAGCCAGGGTCACAGGTTTGGCCTACTAAGTAGCCTGCCTACAATTTTAAGCGAGAACAAAAATATATAGTTTTTATACAGACTTTTGTATACATTATATATTCTAGTGTATTATCATAATTTGTTTAAGATGTGCAAATATTTTTTTTTACCTCAACCTCAAACCAGATAAAGACTTGCGCCCCCCCTGTGATCTTTGCCGCCCCCTTGATGGGTGCCCGGACCCCAGGTTGGGAACCACTGCTCTACGCCATAGGCGTCAGTCTTCACTTACGCCGTTGTAACTACATGTCGAGGCGAAGCGCTGTGATTGGATTACCTGATAGGATCCTATTTCCGCTGTTTCGCACGGCGAGCCCCGCCATTTGTAAATGCAGGGGACTGTCACTGTAGTTGACAGTAACAAAATATCCCTCAAATGCATTTTTTTCTTGTTCTTGAATAAATCAATTTGCTCTTTAGAAAAATAAGGAATTCTTGTCCTTTTCTCATACACCCTCCTCTTCCATCAACTTGGCACAGTCCTGTAAATTCAGGTGTGTGTGTTAGTTTAACACGCTTCATCCTGCTGCCCGTGTGGAGCATACGGTAAGACTCATACAAAACCCCTTACACATAGCATTTATATAAATATATTCATGTACTGTAATTAAGCAAAATGGTATAGGCTACTTGATGACGTTCGGATACACCGAAGCATCTAATTTGCGACAGCTTAGCTCGTTGTACGGTGGCCCTGAAGTGCAAATCACGACAGCAAATAGGAAAACACGACAACAAATCACAAAACACAACGGCAAATAGGAAAACAAAACGGAAAATAGGAAAACAAAACGGCAAATAGGAAAACAAAACGGCAAATAGGAAAACACTTCAACAAATCATAAAGCACAACGGCAAATAGGAAAACAAAACGGCAAATATGAAAACACTTCAACAAATCATAAAGCACAATGGCAAATATGAAAACACTTCAACAAATCACAAAACACAACGGCAAATAGGAAAACAAATTGGCAAATATGAAAACACTTCAACAAATCATAAAGTACAATGGCAAATAGGAAAACACTTCAACAAATCATAAAGCACAACGGCAAATGTGAAAACACTTCAACAAATCATAAAGCACAACGGTAAATAGGAAAACAAAACGGCAAATAGGAAAACACTTTAACAAATCCCAAAACACAACGACATTAACTTCTACCGGAAATGTGTTACATCAATGTAAAGCTTAATGCTTTAATGCTGGTACAAATTGCTGTTATAATTAGGTAGATACACCCCGAGCTAACGTTAAGCTAACTCAGTGGTTCTCAAACTTTTTCGGTCATTCCCCACTTTGGACAAGGGGGAATTTTCAAGCCCCACCTGCCCCCATCGCCCCAACACAATGTTAATGAAATACGCAACAAGCTTAAAATGTTCCAATTTATTGAAGTAACCAGTTGTATCGAAATACAACTAACTATCTACATCAAATAACAGCAAGTTCAAAAATAAAGAAAATAAAAGTGCAGCTGTGTCAAAATTTGTATCAAGTTCAAAAATAGAAAAGAAATAAAAGTGCCACTTTGCAATCTGTTAAATAAAGAAAAGAACAGAAATCCATTTGGCAAGACAGGTCTATTTATCCCTGCATTAGTGGCTGCAATGAGCCTGTTTTGCATGCA
The DNA here is from genome assembly GCF_010015445.1 of Perca fluviatilis. Taxonomy (NCBI): domain Eukaryota; kingdom Metazoa; phylum Chordata; class Actinopteri; order Perciformes; family Percidae; genus Perca; species Perca fluviatilis. The sequence goes on from NC_053128.1 coordinate 3,524,933, forward strand.
CAATTTCGGGGGTGATCGGTCTAATAAGCGGCAACTAGAGCTGTAATCGGGCCTTAAAAGTACGGCCCGAAAACGCCCGAGCCCGACCCGTACATTTTGATTGACAGCTTTTTGAAAGCCAAAAAAAAAAAAGGCCGTCTATCAGCATCATTAGAGTGTCGGACACGCGCTTCGCACCGCGAGCGGGCACACGCACCACTCGGCGGAAAAGGGAGAGATAGAAAAAGAGACTGCGCCGCGCACGCGCCACCGCTTGTCTTTCGTAAAAAATGAGTCATTTATACATGTTTTAACATCATTTATTCATGAATAACGGAGGCTATAGGCCACTTGGAAGTTGGAACAAAGAAATGAATTAAGTCCTCCAGAGACCAGCCTCCGTTTCACCTCCTCAGGATCCATTTTCACGCTAATCGAAACGCATCAGCTGACCGCTCATATACCATGCAGCCCGAAGCGCAAGCCCGAGCCCGGCCCGAGCCCGTGAAAAATAATAGAAATTAAGACCGAACCCGACGGAACCCGTTACAGCTATAAGGACGGTTTGCTCTCACACGCGCAGCATTTATAGTCACACATACACACACGTGCAGTCACTCTCTAGTCTAGTGGAGGCGGGTATAGCTGCAGCCTGGAGCGTCCTAAGCTGTCCTGTATCATGCCTAGGCGTATCCAACGGTAAATTCAGAGGGTCAAAAATACGAAATCGAATTATTTTCCAGATTGAGTCACGGGTAAATCCATGGGCGTCAGTTTGGTTTGAAATGTGCTGGACAGAGACGTATTTGGAAGTACATTTCTAGAAGTGCTGGGTACAATGACGCATTCATTATTATTTTTTTCTCTTTCGCGCAGGTCATGTTTGAAAGACACTATCCTGTAGCTTACTAATGAAGAAAAACGTGGTTTAATGTATGTAAACAATGATCAATGATTACCAAATTTCTCTCTCATATTGCTCCTCATAACCACTGAAAACTGTCAGAAAATCGAACCCAAAGTCCAATTATTATGGACGTTATCTGACATCTGAGGCGTTTCTGCTTCACATTTTCAGCAGGGCAGCGGAGCGACTGTGGGTTGACTCCCAACGGTTCTCATGGGCTTTATAAATGTACCAAAACAACGATCAATCACCACATTTCTGGTTAGATTTTTTGACAGTTTTCAGTAGTTATGTAGCCTGGATGCCAGCCGAACTTAGCCCCGCCCACAAAATTCGAGAACAGGATCTGTTAGGACCAATCAGATTGTCGGACAGATGATCAACAGTAACAGAATCAATCACGTCACCAAAGAACGCTTGGGTTGAATTTGTTTACATCAGGTGGCTGCCGCTGGAAAACTGAGATGTGTAGATTCCTCCATCGCGTCTGACATTCATTTTAAAATCCTCATCGGAGGAGCCTCAACAACTGCCCGAAAGCATGGTGGCGTTATATGGTGGAGAGAGATAGAGAGAGACTGAAGAGAGAGAGCGTTATATGGTGGAGAGAGATAGAGAGAGACTGAAGAGAGAAAGCGTTATATGGTGGAGAGAGATAGAGAGAGACTGGAGAGAGAGAGCGTTATATGGTGGAGAGAGATAGAGAGAGACTGGAGAGAGAGAGCCTTATATGGTGGAGAGAGATAGAGAGAGAGACTGGAGAGAGAGAGCGTTATATGGTGGAGAAAGATAGAGAGAGACTGGAGAGAGAGAGCCTTATATGGTGGAGAGAGATAGAGAGAGACTGGAGAGAGAGAGCGTTATATGGTGGAGAGATAGAGAGAGAGACTGGAGAGAGAAAGCGTTATATGGTGGAGAGACATAGAGAGAGACTGAAGAGAGAGAGCGTTATATGGTGGAGAGAGAGATAGAGAGACTGAAGATAGAGAGCGTTATATGGTGGAGAGACATAGAGAGAGACTGAAGAGAGGGAGCGCCCAGCGGCGCTAGAACAAAGCCGTGAATCAGAGAAATAAAACGTGTTTTCGCCGATTCATCTGTAGAAACGCGACTGTAGCGAGCATGTCACTATCACTAACGTTATCCACATTTATATTTACACGCAACAAATGATATATCCAGCTTCTAAAAGTCGGAAGTTAGAACAAATGCATTGTGCAAAAAAAAAAAAAGGAAAATTCCCTCCCGTTTGGCGCGCCCCACCTGTCAAGTCTGTATTCCCCACCAGTGGGGCGCGCCCCACACTTTGAGAACCGCTGAGCTAACTGAACCTATCAACTAGCTAACATTTAGGCTGTTAGCTAGCTGGGTTGCTGTCTTTAAGCCATTTGTGTTCGTAAAGTTTAATGTCCGGTGGCATTTTCATCTGTTTTTATAAGCCGTTACTGTATATGCGTAACGTTAGCAGAGATTTAGAAATCGGTGTGTTTATCAGTTGTAGCTGCAGGATGGCTAGTGTTATTCGGGGCACAGGGAAAGTAAAAATAAATCGCTATTTTGTACCAGTAAAAAGGCTCAAAATATCACCAAACTTCAACGGTAGCATAATGAGGGTCCCTACATGTTAACAGAAGCATTGAGAACTTTTGTAAGTGTACAGACAGTTTATTGAACGAAGAGCTGCGGGAGCTCCGTGAAAGGGCTAAGATAGAGCGAGAGTAGTCAATGCCGCAACACAGCCTCGTACTTTGGGGAACTGGTGGCGTACCTGCAGACATTGTGAAGCTATGGCCAATGGACAGGAGTGTCTGTGTTGCATGGAGTGGGACCTGTTGCGTCGCAACACCCAAGAGTGTTTTGTACAGTCTGAAGATTTCCCCTCTGATAAACAGGGCTGTACTTACCTACTAGCTACTACTGGTAGCTCACTCTTTCTCTCGTAGCCCTTTCATGGAGCTCCCGCAGCTCTTCCTTCAATAAACTGTCTGTACACTTACAAATGCTTCTGTTAACATGTAGGGACCCTTATTATGCTAAGTGTTTTCCTATTTGCCGTTGTGCTTTATGATTTGTTGAAGTGTTTTCCTATTTGCCGTTTTGTTTTCCTATTTGCCGTTGTGCTTTATGATTTGTTGAAGTGTTTTCCTATTTGCCGTTTTGTTTTCCTATTTGCCGTTGTGCTTTATGATTTGTTGAAGTGTTTTCCTATTTGCCGTTGTGCTTTATGATTTGTTGAAGTGTTTTCATATTTGCCGTTTTGTTTTCGTATTTGCCGTTGTGTTTTGTGATTTGTTGAAGTGTTTTCATATTTGCCATTGTGCTTTATGATTTGTTGAAGTGTTTTCATATTTGCCGTTTTGTTTTCCTATTTGCCGTTGTGCTTTATGATTTGTTGAAGGGTTTTCCTATTTGCCGTTTTGTTTTCCTATTTGCCATTGTGCTTTATGATTTGTTGAAGTGTTTTCACATTTTCCGTTGTGCTTTATGATTTGTTGAAGTGTTTTCATATTTGCCGTTTTGTTTTCCTATTTGCCGTTTTGTTTTCCTATTTGCCGTTGTGTTTTGTGATTTGTTGAAGTGTTTTCATATTTGCCGTTGTGTTTTGTGATTTGTTGTCGTGTTTTCCTATTTGCTGTCGTGATTTGCACTTCAGGGCCACCGTATCGTTGTTATTAGCAAGCATGCTCGTCAGTGTAGCAAAGTTTAAAGGCACCATCATTGGCCATGCCAAATTGAAATTGTTTAATATGCCAAACTTTTGTGCTGCTTAAAAATCATCAGTGTGTGATATTCTTTCACTGACCGCCTGAATTGTAACGCATTACCGGACTCTGTAACTGTAATAATATTACCAAAATATAGTTAGTAACACGTTATATTACTCTGTTACTGCCTAAACGTAACACTGCTGTACATAGAAAGTGAGAGACGTGATACTGTTGACTTAATTCATACAGCATGTACACATACAATAACATTAAGTCATTAATGAAATAACTACCAGAATAGAATATACATAGATAGATATATGAATAACTACAGTTAAATTCCTTATCTTTTTTATTATTTTTTTCCCCCAATATACATGTTTTATCTGTCTATCAAATTGTATACAGTAATGTGCTGTTCCTCAAGTCAATAACATCTGATCTTTGCAGGAGATGGCAGCAACAAGGCCACAGAGAGCTAAAAGAAATCCCAAACAAGATGCTTAAGCTTAAAGGTTTCTTTTTTTTTAAACTGCACTTTAGAAACATGATCAATTTCTATGATCATTATTATAAAACATCTTATTGATCCCAAAGCAGCTGCCCAGAATATTAGACGTTAAGTTGGATCATAAGGTCAATGACGTGTCAGGCTGCTGACATGGACGAACGCACTTCCTTTGCAGTCATACCACAGTTAATGTTGCTGTCCAATGGACAGCAACATTAACTGGTTAAGCATGAAACTGCATTCATCCAAGTCAGCAGCCTGACACGGCATCTCTTTGGAAGTCCAATGACTTTACTGTAGAATTATGAACTCATGAGAATGATATTAAGTAGTATTGAGACACACAGGTCCTGTGTAATCCTCACCATGTAAGGTTCAGACATTAGCAGGTTTGTTAGTTTTCTGCATTAGAAACAAACTCATTGGGCCTCATTCACCAACTGTTCTTACGAAGAAATGTGTTCTTAAACCCTTCTTACGCACTTTTTGTGAAGGCATTCACTAATGTTTTCTTAACTTGGATTGGTTCTTAGCTAAGAACAAAATCTACGAACACTGAAAATCACTCTTACGCACATTTGAGTGATGACAATTTGCTCCTAATGATTGGTTACTGCATTTTATTTAATTCTACAGTCATTTACAATGATAGTATTGCACTGTAATGTATTTCTGATCATGTGTTGAAAAACAAATCATATTATGCAAAAACACACTAACACTAAAAGCAATTTACATCAGCAATTAAACTGATTAAATCCTGCATTATTTGGTGATTGATCGCTATTTATAGGGCAAAAATGCAGTGGTAGAAAGTAACAAAGTACAAATTCTTCGTAACTGTACTTAATTATATTTTTCACGTATCTGTACTTTACTTAAGTAGACTCAATAGTGCATAGCCTACTTTTGACTTTTACTTTGTTACATTTTGCAGCAATTATCTATTTTTTCTACTCCACTACATTTCTACAATGTTCCGTTACATTTTCTGATCAGTTTCCCCCCTGCCAAAACGTCTCCCTGACCGTCACACGTTTGTCTCACCAGTGAAGTTTGGTTGCCGTAGATACTGTATATACAGCCCAGTCTCACTGAAAAGCGTACAAATACCACGGTTTTCCACCTGTGAAATACGTGCAATGTGTACGCGAAATTGAAATTGTGCGTACAGCAGATACGCGGAGCGGCCAATTACAGTAATGGAAACCACTGCGTTTATAGTATGAAGGGACGTGTGGCCGCGTAAGGAGGTTGGTTTGGGTGGTGGATGGGTAAAACACAGGACTTTCACCCAGGAGACCGGGTTCGTTCCGTGGTTTGGCGATTTTAGGCCGTTTATTAGCGTGTTTATGTGGCGCGGTTTTTGCGACTTTGTAGTGTTTTTTGTTAAGCCTTTCCCAATGTTTCTTCCCCTAAACCCAACCGTTTATTAGTGTGTTTTTGTGATTTTCTTGTGTTTAAAGCCTTTCCCTGCATTCTTTCTCTAAACCCAACCATATCTATGTTTTTGTGTGTGATGCTGTTCTCGCGATAACACACAACGTGGTAACGCGAGCTGCGTGCATATAAAATGCACCGGTCCCCATGACTTCAATTGGAGCGCTCCGCGTATGTAATGCACGTAGAATTTCACTTTCTCGTACACATTGCACGGTAGAAACCCGTGTTATTTGTACGCTTTTGAGTGAGATCGGGTTGGTATATATGAGGCACTGCTGATCCAAGCCGGCTCCGGTGCTGCAGAGCCCGGGCGCAGCGCCGCTGACCCTCGGTAATACAGCCTCCGGTAAAAGTGAAAATGAAAATGTTTGTTTTTATTATTCCCGTTTTTAAATCATAGTTGCCTCTCATCATCGTTTACTCCTCGCCAGGCTCCGTAAGACGCGTTCATATCTTATTTATTTGGCTGGACCTCTTCACATCTCCCCATGCCCGCTGCTTCACACACTTTATTTGCTTACTTGCACGGTTAAAGAAAATAAAATACATCCATGAATAAAACCAACCGCATTCCGATTCTAACAACACATTTACGTTTTATGCTGGTTAGGATAGAAACTTCTGTTAAAAGCCAGGCCTTGTTTGTGGTAGTGGACAACTTCTACTTTTACTCAAGTAAATATGTCTCTGGTTATTTGTACTTTTATTTAAATACTGAGATTCAGTACTTTCTCCACCACAGCTCTGACAATCTCTAACGCAGTCTGCCGCTTCCCAGGAAGTGCACAGGAAGTGTCATGTCCTTATATGGAAATTTTCGGGGCATTTTCTTATGTTAATTAGGAACAACTGGCACGCGCTTTCAGTTACGAAGACGTGGGATTCATTAATCGTAAGAACACAGATGCGAACAATTCTGCTGTTTAAGAACACGTCATGAATCCGACGTAGACTTCTCTTAGAAACTTTCTTAAGAACATATTTAAGAGAAAACTTAGGAAGATATTGGTGAATGAGGCCCATTGAGTGTTAGTCCCTTCATTTTAGACTTCCAAAGAGATGCCGTGTCAGGCTGCTGATGTGGACGAATGCAGGTCCTTTGCAGTGATCATACCAGAGGTAATTTTGATCTCCAATGACTTTACTGTGGACATATGAACTCATGATAATGATATTAAGTAGTATTGAGACACACAGGTCCTGTGTAATCCTCACTAAGTAAGGTTCAGACATTAGCAGGTCTGTTAGTTTTGTGCATTAGACGCAAACTCATTGAGTGTTCATCACTTAATTTTAGACTTCAAAAGAGATGCCGTGTCAGGCTGCTGACGTGGACGAATGCAGGTCCTTTGCAGTCATCATACCAGAGGTAATTTTGCTGTCCAATGACTTTACTGTAGAAGTATGAACTCATGAGAATTATATTAAGTAGTATTGAGACACAGAGGTCCTGTGTAATCCTCACCATGTAAGGTTCAGACATGTAAAATGAAGGGACGAACACTCAATGAGAGTTTGTTTCTAATGCACAAATCTAACAGACCTGCTAATGTCTGAATTTGCGATAATTACTTAATATCATTCTAATGAGTCCATACTTCTACAGTAAAGTCATTGTAGATCAAAATTACCTCTGGTATGACTGCAAAGGAACTGCATTCGTCCATGTCAGCAGCCTGACACGGCATCTCTTTGGAAGTCCAATGACTTTACTGTAGAATTATGAACTCATGAGAATGATATTAAGTAGTATTGAGACACACAGGTCCTGTGTAATCCTCACCATGTAAGGTTCAGACATTAGCAGGTCTGTTAGTTTTGTGCATTAGAAACAAACTCATTGAGTGTTCATCACTTCATTTTAGACTTCCAAAGAGATGCTGTGTCAGGCTGCTGACATGGACAAATGCAGTTCCTTTGCAGTCATACCACAGTTAATGTTACTGTCCAATGACTTTACTGTAGAAGTATGAACTCATGAGAATGATATTAAGTAGTATTGAGACACACAGGTCTCTTTGGCATTGGCAGAAATTAATCTTCATCAATGCAACCCACATACTCAATTCTGCAGCCATTGCGTCCCACTAATGCATGTTCTTTATGAATGCACATTTTAAAGCCAGACACGTGTCGACATGCATAATTTCATTTTGCCATTCATCACTTTTAGCACTGTATCACACAATCCACTTTTGTCTGTTGAAGGTCCCATTTATCCATATTTGACCCTTTAATACACAGAGCTTACATGTTTGTGTATGTGTATGGCCATGGTCCTGATAAATAAAGTTGGCCCTGGTAATTACTATTTGTGTCATGGGCGGAGCTAAGTACCTCATTATCGTTTGTCCTCTTAATACACCATGGTGTCAGGTTCTTGTATTTTGAGTTCTGATGTGTGTATTCATATTTTGAAGTGAGTTTTGTGTTGTATAGCTCAAATAGGATTTTTCAAGATTTACTACATCTTTCTAGCACAAGTGGAAAGGGGTGACTGTTTAATGTTGGAAAAAATGGTTTGAAAAAATAGTCCTCCTAACTACCAAAAACCAGTATGTGTGTGTGTGTGTGTGTGTGTGTGTGTGTGTGTGTGTGTGTGTGTGTGTGTGTGTGTGTGTGTGTGTGTGTGAATATTTCGGCGTGGTCTTTAAAACATCAGCAAACCTCTTTCTAGCACGTGTATTGACAGGGAGAGCCTAACCTGTCAGCTGTGTTGTTGTCAGTACCCGATCCGTTCCACCTGCACAATCCGTTCTGCGCATGTGCAAGATGACACGTATGCCATGACGTAGGCGCAGATGATAATGCTGCGTTCATGCCATTCAGTCTAAAATAACGTTAAGTCAAACATAATGGGAAAAGCAGGCTACAGCTAAATTAAGACTTTACAGTAATAACAATAAAGACAAGTATTGACTGATTGTATTTTAAATGAGCACAAGTAAAGTAGAACTGACGTAACAGCTGTTATATATGTTAACGTTTATTTTCAAGTTTTATTTGAGGGTCTTTTAAAGTTTACATGCTGTCTCAGCTAGCGGTTAGCCGAATTAGCTGTTAGCTAAACTAACGTTAGCTTAACTGTGGAGGCTAACGGCAGACCGCTGCAATCAGCTAGCGGTTAGCCAAATTAACCGTTAGCTAAACTAACGTTAGCTTCCCGGTGGAGGCTAACGGCAGACCGCTATAATCACCTAGCGGTCCGCCGAATTAGCTATTAGCTAACTAACGTTAGCTGGAGGCTAGCGTGTGAACATCTTGCGCATGCGCAGAACGGATCGTGCAGGTGGAAGCGGTGCCGTTATTCCCGGTGGTGGTTGCATGAACGCAGCATTATCATCTGCGCCTACTTCATGGCATACGTGTCATCTTGCACATGCGCAGAACGGATTGTGCAGGTGGAACGGATCGGGTACTGACAGCTGTCGATGCCTCGAGAGAACACAGGAAGTGACTCAGAGCTTGCCGTAAAGCAGTATCTCTGGTCGTACGATGTGTATGACGTCATTGACATTTTAAAAGGCTTTTTAGAAAAAAAAAAGCGACTTTAAAAAAATCTAACTCCCAGCAGTGTGTATTTTCTTAGCCTCCCCTTTCAAATGCAACATTCAGACAAAAAATTATATCCTGAGAAAAGTGGATTTTGATGTGTATAGCTCCATAGACCTCCATTCATTCTGCAGTTGACTGTGAGCGCCCTCATATGGAACTAGAGTGGAACTGCAACCAATTCCGAAGCCGGAAGTTTCCCGAGAGTGGAAGTTCTCGCCTTATTAGACATTCTCTGGGAAAACACAGCCGCCATTAAAAGGACTGGGAATATGTGAGTGCTTGCCAGGCAGTGAGGGTCTAACACACATATGCTATCCCATTGCATTATGGGTAGATGTAGGATCCAGTGTTTTTGAAGCTTGAGTCATACTAGGGACTAAGGCCCTATTTACACCTGGTACTAATGTGATCAGTATGTGAATCTGTTGCAACGAATTCCGAGAGTAAAATTTAATTCGAATTGTAAAAAAATGTATACCGTAAAACTTCAAATAATAGCCGAGTCCCAAATAGACGCCTGTCTCTTTTAAACGCCTGGTGTGACAACAGATTTGGGTAAATAAAGGCCGGTCTCAAATAGAGGCCTGGTCTGTTTTTGTTTTTTTTTCGTGTCGGGTTGTATTTGATCTTTTAAAACCCATCAGATCGTTTGTTCTATGTTTTGATTTGATTTCACGTGACAGACGCAACCGTTCATAAACGACTCATCACTATGGCAACATAACAAACAGGGTAACGATCTTTCTTTTAGTCTTCAGTTTTTCTTAATTCTCTCAATACCACCATGGAGACAAAAAGAAAAAAGTATGATTTGACATTTAAGCTGACAGTTGTCAAATTTGCCGAACAAAATTCTGGAGAAGCAGCGGCAACATTTCTCGATTCATCCTAAGAGAGTGCGAGAATGGCGTAAACATAAAGCAGAACTGCAACGTCTGTCCGAGGAAGACGACAAAACAACACAGTCTCACTCCCTACTCGTCAAATGTATGACGCATGGTCAAGGACCCTGGCGTCAAGTTTCAACGAAATAGGAGTACCCTTGACGTTATTTTTCGACGAGGGGGTCCGTCAGATAGACATTCATGTTATTCCCTCACCGTCGGATATCGACGAAAGAAAAACACGCCCCCGCCCCTTAACTCGAAATCTGTGACAGTTATTATTGGTATTTTTAGCCCAATAACCACTGTTTTAATCAACATTATTCACGAGATATTATCATGGTTTATATGTATTTATTTTACTGTTATTATTTCGGTCTATTTCGGCCAGGGAAGCTGGGTTACTTTTTTGTTGATTTATATTTTTTAAACTATAACGCTACATCTTTCAACATTTATTTAGATGTTATCATGGTATTCATTTCTTTATTTTATTATTTCGGTCTTATTACCGGTGAAATATTACAGTATATGCTGTAATTACAACATTACGATATGATCCGAGCTAGACGCATTCAAAGCCGATGTCCCCCAATGCAATGCGGCCATTCATTTCAAAGAATCGGGTAGCGATCAGCGGGTCTTTAACGCCAGGATCGCTTCAATATACATATATACAGTCAGTGGTCAGTATCGCTTCAATATACATATATACAGTCAGTGGTCAGTATCACTTCAATATACATATATACAGTCAGTGGTGGTATCACTTCAATATACATATATACAGTCAGTGGTCAGTATCACTTCAATATACATATATACAGTCAGTGATTGTGTCACCAGCAACAACACGTTGCTCAGTTTTGTTCCAGTAAGTTATGAACCATAATAACGTTTAAACAAATCCGCGGAAAACTCCAGAAGTGACGTAGTACCTCCCGCTCAGCGGATACGAAGATAAAAATATATAATATTCGTAATATTGATGTTTTTTTCTAACGTTGTATTTGAGGAGTTAAACAATAAAGATAGTTATAATAATAAAATACAGTTTCATGTATTTGTCTCATATATTGTGTGCTCGGCCTCAATCTGAAATGGAATCAAGCCATTTTACGGCAGACAGCAGAAAGAGGAGCCGAACGAGTCCCCCCACCCACCCCGGAAGAACTACAAGTGCTCAAGCTTTGTAACAGCTTCTGTGGCGTTTCTTATGGGAGTTGTAGTTTTAAAGTATATTGGTATATTTCTCATAAGTAGAAGTTGGCAGTGTATAATTTTGGCTACACCCTGATGTTTTTTTCCGATGGTGAACACACTGGTGTCATCAGATTTTAAAAATCGAATCGTTAAATAGGTGAAAATAGCTTATTACCATATTTGACAGTGCTTACAGTAGGTACAATTTGGTGACCACAGCTACATGATAGCTGAGGTCCAGAGCTTTCTAGAACAGCTGGTCTTATGTGTCTAGCACCTTCTGTTGCTAAATGACAAGCCTTCATACATGTACTTCATCGTTCACAAACAGTGACAAGAGCAACGCAACCATGCTTCATATCATGAAGCTATTGCACACCCTCAATCTCAAGCAACATTATTTAAAGTTTTAATTGAGGTAGGTCCATATTAGGCCTATAGTTTAGAAATGTTAAGTTCACCCATATCTTCTGCCAGAGGATACTTGGCATGGAGAATAAAGATAGAGCAGACCATATTCTGTGTGCTTGCCTGGAGAGACTGGTTTCTATTCCTCTCCACAACCTTCATGACAGTCTGCTCTGTAATGCAGCCTTGTATAACATAAACCATCTGATTCACCGTGAGTGTCTGCACTAAATGATAAGACACACTTTCAACACGGGCCTTCCAGCCAAAGGTGCATGTTGTCCATATGAACACCATTGGGCCTATAGGAGCAGAGCCGATGGATTGGTTCATCATTTATGACCTCTGATATCCTCTGACCCAGCTCTATCTCGAGAGTTATCTCAACTTCAGTTTCAAAGGGGGGGGGGGGGGGGGGGGGCAGCTTTTTTTAGACATGAGTAGGGGGGGCACCAAGGAAAAAAGGTTGGGAACCACTGCTCTGACCCATGTCATGACAGCTTTTCTCAGCTTGTGAAATGGTTGAATGAGATGTGTGAGTTTTGTCTTTGTGCAGTAGGGCTGAGGTAGAAGTGTGCCAAAAATGCCAAAACACATGTTGTATATGTATACATACCCAAACAAAGCTATATACATCTTACTCTGTGAACAAAAACCTCAGCAAAAATCAGCTTATCCTTTTAATTTCCTGAAAATGCTTCCTAAAACTAGTCCCTTCTTAATTTTGAAAAGGTAGTCTCAGTAAAGGCTACAAGCTGTAACCACGGTGATTGATATGAGGATCATCTTCTGAATATAATAATTAATATGTTAGGCCTACCATAAATTGATATTTCAAAAAAGTCATTTATTTAAAACAACTAATAATGCAGTGTGATTTTAAATCAAACTAAGTCCCACACATAAATATACTCATGTTTTTCCCCTTTAGTCTTTGCTATTAATATTCATCAACTGCAAAATTAGAACATTGCGTTTTTAAATAACTATGCATGGAAAATAAAATAAAAAATGCGGTGAGGTGTGGAATTTCCACGTCACTTCCGCGGATTCGTTTAAACGTAGACAAATAAATGAAACTGTATTTTATTATTATAGGCTAACTATCTTTATTGTTTAACTCCTCAAATACAACATTAGAAAAAAACATCAATATTACGAATATTATATATTTTTATCTTCGTATCCGCTGAGCGGGACGTACTACGTCACTTCCGGAGTTTTCCGCGGATTCGTTTAAACGTTATTATGGTACATAACTTTGTCAGTACCCGATCCGTTCCACCTGCACAATCCGTTCTGCGCATGTGCAAGATGACGCGTATGCCATGACGTAGGCGCAGATGATAATGCTGCGTTCATGCCATTCAGTCTAAAATAACGTTAAGTCAAACATAATGGGAAAAGCAGGCTACAGCTAAATTAAGACTTTACAGTAATAACAATAAAGACAAGTATTGAGTGATTGTATTTTAAATGAGCACAAGTAAAGTAGAACTGACGTAACAGCTGTTATATATGTTAACGTTTATTTTCAAGTTTTATTTGAGGGTCTTTTAAAGTTTACATGCTGTCTCAGCTAGCGGTTAGCCGAATTAGCTGTTAGCTAAACTAACGTTAGCTTAACTGTGGAGGCAGACCGCTGCAATCAGCTAGCGGTTAGCCAAATTAACCGTTAGCTAAACTAACGTTAGCTTCCCGGTGGAGGCTAACGGCAGACCGCTATAATCACCTAGCGGTCCGCCGAATTAGCTATTAGCTAACTAACGTTAGCTGGAGGCTAGCGTGTGCTAAACTAACGTTAGCTTAACTGTGGAGGCAGACCGCTATAATCACCTAGCGGTCCGCCGAATTAGCTATTAGCTAGCTAACGTTAGCTGGAGGCTAGCGTGTGAACATCTTGCGCATGCGCAGAACGGATCGTGCAGGTGGAAGCGGTGCCGTTATTCCCGGTGGTGGTTGCATGAACGCAGCATTATCATCTGCGCCTACGTCATGGCATACGTGTCATCTTGCACATGCGCAGAACGGATTGTGCAGGTGGAACGGATCGGGTACTGACAAACTTACTGGAACAAAACTGAGCAACGTGTTGTTGCTGGTGACGCAATCACTGGCTGTATATATGTATATTGAAGTGATACTGACCACTGACTGTATATATGTATATTGAAGCGATCCTGGCGTTAAAGACCCGCTGATCGCTGCCCGATTCTTTGAAATGAATGGCCGCATTGCATTGGGGGATATCGGCTTTGAATGCGTCTAGCTCGGATCATATCGTAATGTTCTAATTACAGCATATACTGTAATATTTTACCGGTAATAAGACCGAAATAATGTTATTAAAATAAAGAAATGAATACCATGATAACATCTAAATAAATGTTGATAGATGTAGCGTTATAGTTTAAAAAATATAAATCAACAAAAAAGCTACCCAGCTTCCCTGGCCGAAATAGACCGAAATAATAACATTAAAATAAAAACATATAAACCATGATAATATCTCGTGAATAATGTTGATTAAAACAGCGGTTATTGGGCTAAAAATACCAATAATAACTGTCATAGTTTCGAGTTAAGGGGCGGGGGCGTGTTTTTTTCTTTCGTCGATATCCGACGGTGAGGGAATAACATGAATGTCTATCTGACGGACCCCCTTGTCGAAAAATAACGTCAAGGGTACTCCTATTTCGTTGAAACTTGACGCCTGGGTCCTTGACCATGCGTCATACATTTGACGAGTAGGGAGTGAGACTGTGTTGGACAAAAGGGCCAGACTGCGAGGTGGAGGGAGGAAGAAGGTCAGTGAAGAGCTGGAGGTGAGCGTGTGTGAGTGGATCCACAGCATCTCAGAGTCTCACGTAAAATGATCAGGCCCAAGGCAAAAGAAGTGTGTGCAACAGTGAGGCAGGGATGAGGAGAGATTTACTGCGAGCGCTGGCTGGCTGGACAAATTCCTGAAGCGCAACGACTTTTCAGTCAGAAGACGCACAACTGTAGCCCAGAAAGACGCCAAGCACTTCACTGAGAAACTGGTGAATTTTGTAACATATACAACGCAGATTATTAAGTCAAAGAAAATACAGCCGAAAAACATTATAGCCATGGACGAAACAGCGGTATGGTTTGATATGGTGGGCTCTACAACGGTGGATGCATGAGGTGCGCGCAGTGTCCCACTGAAAACCACAGGTCATGAGAAGAGCCACTTAACTGTGGTGTTGGCTGCGAAAGCAGACGGGACCACAATGAAACCGTACGTTGTCTTCAAAGGGGGGATCAAGGAGGTGAAAGCAATGCAAAATATCAGTGGGGTGGTGGTGGCCACGTCCAAAAGTGGATGGATGAACGAGGAGCTGACTGCAGACTGGCTTCAGAGAGTGGTGGGAAAGCTTAACTTCGCCCCTCGCCTCCTAGCCTGGGATTCATATCGCTGTCATATCAGCGCAGCTCAAAAGGGGCTACAACATAACCACGGCTGTGATACCCAGTGGCTGTACAAAGTACATACAGGCCCCTGACGTCGTATGGAACCAACCGTTCAAAGCCAGCCTGCACGAGTCCTATGACAACTGGATGGCAGGGGATGTGGACAAGGAGTACACCGCTGGAGGAAATATGAGGGCCTGGGTACTTCAAGCGTGGGAAAAGCTAGATACGGAACGGCTGAAAAATTCTTTTAAGGTATGCTTGTGCGCAGCACGCGCTATGTGTGTGTGCATGTGTGTGTGTGTGTGTGTGTGTGTGTGTGTGTGTGTGTGTGTGTGTGTGTGTGTGTGTGTGTGTGTGTGTGTGTGTGTGTGTGTGTGTGTGTGTGTGTGTGTGTGTGTGTGAGGGAGAAAGAGGAGATAATATATTTCATTAACTTCGGGATGTAATCCTTAGGTATGTGGCCTGACAGTAGCTTCTGATGGAAGCAAGGATCACCTTATCCATTCCCAGACAGCAAAATGTATTTGGGCCAGATTTGGACCAGGTCTTCATTAGCATTTGGCGCAGATCCGCTAAACGGACCTGGGCAGGGCTCATCTGTTCCAACGGCCCAATACCGGAACAGGTTGGAATTACGGATCAGAGACAGATCTGGGCCAGAATTGGCCCAGTACAGTTATTAATGCCATGACGTGTGGTGTGGATCTGGCCCAGACTCATATTTTACCTCTTTGGCTCATCTGGCCCTGTGATTCATATTTACAAATATCCACGCAATTTGTAATTTTCAAAATAGTTTTTATTTTTTATTTTAAAAAGGCAAAAGAGAAAACTACAGCATGAACAACCATCTGACGTGAATCCAGATGCACAAAAAGAGAAAAAGCATATGATTAAAGATCATTGTTAATTATTCAAATTACAAAAAAAAATACAAAACCAAGTAGTATGTGAACACTGCGCCTACTGTAGGTATATTTACTGCTCATTAGTTGGGTGAAACCGGGCACGGCGTCCACCCCCGCAGTCTTAAGGCAGATCTGATGGCTATTGATTTATCTCCGTGTCCGTGGCTTTGTCAGACATGCGATTCTTCCTCATTGCTCCTGTAAGACGTAGCCTACAAAAAGCACACAAAGCAAAGAAACAAACAGTATGTTAGATTAAGTATTCAAAGATTATTTATTACATGACATTATAGTAAAATGCTTGCACAAATGTGACGTGGTGTGTAGTGAGTGAATGAGTGAGAGAGTGATTAAGTAAAGACTAACAAAACTAACAAAAGACGGTTTAGCCTAGTGGGTAGCGCTAACAAACGATTTTGCAGCTAACACACAATGGACACGATATTCAGTAATTTTGGTGAATAATAAGCAAAGATCACTGATTCAGCCTTAAAGCCTGTTCACATTAGTTGTGGATGTTTAAAAGAACCTATAGCTACTACAAGCATAGCCTAGCTATAGGTCTACTAGCCTACCCAGCTTGTCTGACACGTCTCAGGTTGTCAGAATGTCAGTGTAAACTAAGTTTGTAAACGTTTATGTTTAGCCTATACATATTTAACATATTAACATGACATCAACAGCAGTTTACTTTTACAATTTTACTTGTATAATGCACTTACCAATAATCACAAAGACGGTGCAGCCTGCAGTCTTCCTCTCTGCATTTCAAATAGAGTTGCGGGTTTATGCAGGAAAAAAGCGTTCCGTTAGTTGTGGCGCGTCCGGTCTGCGCGAGCTCCTGCGATTCTGGCCCACACCGGGCGGACCGTCATTCAGTTGTGGCGCCGTCCGGCCGCAACTCCCGTGGATCCGGCCCACATCATGATGTATTAGAACGGGCCCACACCCGAAGCGGACTCAATTCAGTTGTGGCGGTCCGGTCCGGCCCACACCGCTAGGGCGGACTCATTTCAGTTGTGGCGCGTCCGGCGTGCGCAGCTCCCGCGGATCCGGCCCGCACTCGCCGGGCGGACATGTGGCGTGTCTGGTCTGCGCAGCTGTCCCGGATCTGCGTCGCACCCGCCGGCAGACTGTCATTCTCAGAAGCTACAGACAAGTCTGGCGCAAAGTTGGTGCAGATCTGCATACTGAGTGTGACTGCTGCGCGAATCTGCTGATTCGAAAACGGATCTGGCACAGATGTAAATGCTGTCTGGGTTGTTTCAAAGAGGGAGAACCGTGCGCATCTGGGCGGGAGCTGTTACTGCAAGCAAGGCAGGCGGAGTTAGCGGAGGCTGGAGAGGGAGAAGTGGAGGAGAGCGACGTGGAGGAGGAATTTGCCAATGAACTTGTCATTGAGGATCGCGGGGATGATGATAGTGAAGAATAGAGTAATTTTCTATCACATGATTGCAGTTGTTTTACAGGGTAGCGTTCTTTCTTGTTGATGTGTTTCGGGCAACAAGTTCATATATGATGGATTTTAGCGGTAGATATTGTTCTGCCCATTGCTGTCACATTGTTTCTTTTTTATGCTGCCAATACCGGTAATCTAAGACATTTCTTACATTAAATGATTTGTTAAACATATTCGTTTAGCAGTAATTTATATTGTTCTGCCCATTGCTGTCACATCGTTTAGTTTTTAATGTGTTTTTTTATGCTGCCAATAGCCAAAAACAATTCTTACATTAAATGATTTGTTAAACACATTTGAATTAATTATAAATATTAATTAAATACGAATAATACGAATTTAAAAAAATGTATAATGTGGTAACCTCCTATTGTCAATTAAAGGCCTGTCTCTTATAGACGCCTGTCTCAAATACAAGCCGGTGCATTTTGGCGATTTGGGTAAATAGAAGCCCGGGCTATTATTTGAAGTTTTACGGTACTTATCAAACGCTGAAATTACTATTCACATCTTTATTTTTTAGAAATGTGTTGGCTAACATTAGCGATGTTCACCCCTCTCTCCTTGGCCTTCCCCCATGTGAAAACAAAATGCTTTTGTCATGTCGGGTGAGGAACCCTTAGGGCATGGAGCTACTGTAGAGACGGAGCAGTAAACGGGAGTGTCAGGTTGCGGCTGGGAATCAAAAGGATGGGATATACTGTTTTAACATAACGTATCAAATGCTTATGTTATCATTAATCAGCTTATTTTTGTTTCCTTACTGCTTCACGAGTTAGCTGCCAGAGACAGCTAACGTTAAAGGTAACGCTAGCTGCCTTTTAGCTGTCAGAGTACGCTTCGAGTTAATATATTATTTTCTAATAGATGAATTCTTATTAACGTGACAATCTGCAAGAAACAAGGTTGCTAATCAAGTGCCAAAAAAGTAATGACAGCAAAATTTGGAATAGTTATCAATGCTGTTACTCCGTTTGACATATAGTTGCTGCTGAGCTTTCTAACATGCTGTCAGTGTGCTAACCAGTGTTGGGGAAGTTACTTCCAAAATGCAATACATTATAAATTACTATTATTAGTTACTGTCAGTGCTTGAAGTGGGAAAAAAAGGTGCCGGTACTCTCTTGCATTGGCAAATCATTATGACATTTGAGATTTCTACAGTGAAAGACAAAACTTGGAGATATAGATATTGTATGTATTTATTTAAACAAGTCGTGTGTGTGTGTGTGTGTGTGTGTGTGTGTGTGTGTGTGTGTGTGTGTGTGTGTGTGTGTGTGTGTGTGTGTGATTCTCTTGCCAGAGAGCTGAGTGCATGTGCAGGGGTTAAATTGGGATTTGTTATATGAGGGGGCTCTCCCCAGGGGGGTCCGGGGGTATGCCCCCCCCCCGCAAAAAATAAACCGTTAAATTGCACCTTTCTGGAGAGTTTTGTGAAAGAAATGGAGAAATTGAGTCTTACATGATATGTGCAAAACTGCAAGAGCCTATACTTTGCATTGTTGTAGTATCATCAGGTAGGCTATTAGGGCATTTAGCATTTACATTACTGTTAATGTGATGGTTGGGGTCGGCTGGCTGTGAGTCTTGTTGAGTAAAATAAAGTTGTCACAGTGCTGATTTTAATAACCATGTATGTTTTATGCTTTAAGTAATAAATTGTATGATGCAACCGGGTTATGAAAATAGGAATGAATCTATATAACTGCTAATGTCGAGACTGATTTGGTTATCACAGTCACCACCTTTTGTCTCTGTAAACAATAGGTAAAGACAGACCCTTCCTCTCCCCCTCTCTTCCTGTCTCTTGCAGATAGATTAGATTAAAACCAACTATTATCATATAAAGAGAAACCTTCTGCTACACAGCAGGAAATAACCTTCTGCTTCCTTCAGTCTCCAACCTCCTGGTGCCTTAGTCTGGGTTAGGACAATAGAATGTTAATTCATGTAAACTTGTAAAGACTTAACATCTGCATGATAGAGCCTATTGATCAGTAGGTGCAAATTACCCCTAGGGGGCAGAGTTTAGGGCATGTCCTTCCTAATTGGACAGCGAAGAAACCAACAAGATGCGTCCAACCTGTCACCATGCCAAAAGAGAGCCTATGAGGAAGGCTCTTACTCACGAAGGAGAAAAGTAACCGCCCCTGGGATTGGAGGAATAAAGCAGGGGGGCGACAGGGGTTCGGCGCAAAATAGATGTGGGAACTTTAGGGTTAAGCAACTATTTTCAAGGCCCGCTGCAGCGTAATTCTCTGTATTTTGACCAGTGTTGGGAAGGATACTTTCAAAACGTATTTCGTTACAGAATACAGAATACATGCCCACAAATGTAATTTGTAACGTATTCCGTTACGTTACTCAATCTGAGTAACGTATTCTGAATACTTGGATTACTTCAGGATTACTTCCACATTGAATTGCGTTTTATAAGTGTAGGAATGCAGCTATCACATCCAGCTTACTAAACAGGCCTATAATGGTGTGTTCTTTTTATTCCAACTAGCTGAATGTGTACCTGAACAAGCAGATAGATTATTGTATTGGTAGTCCCGAACTGCATACTACAAAAATCTAACCGCAGTCTTGCTACCACGAGCTAATTTTAGCTAACGTTAGCTAGCATGTCAAACGGGGCTAGTCAGTCTTTAAACGGCTCTGGAGCTAGTAAATCAGCACGTAGGAGAATGTAAAGTCGCACGTCAATGTTAAAATAGCAAGGTGACCAGTAAAACTACAGCAGACGACTACTCCTGGCTAATTAAAAAAATAGCTTACTTTAAGATGCTTCTTCAGGTTGGAGGTGGAGTAATTTGGACGCTGAAAGCAGGTTGGTTGCTGGCAAGCAGATGCTGCACGGCACAGTTATATTTCATTCTCCCTGTTCGTTCTTTAATGTGAAATGCTGTTTGAATTTCCAAGATAGAAACTTATTCCTGTCCTGGCTCTGTCGTGCCGGTTCCGACTCCATTGTGACTGATCACGCAAATAGCTATTTTTTTCGATTTCATATCGGGGCTTCTGGAAAATGCATAGAGTTGCCTTAATTTAGTCAGAGTGAATAAACTCGTGAAACAGAGAAGTATCGTCATGTAATCCATTGATTTCAACAATGTAACTGTATTCTAAATACCAACGATTTAAATTGTAACTGTAACGGAATACAGTTACTCATAATTTGTATTCTGAATACGTAACACCGTTACATGTATTCCGTCACTCCCCAACACTGATTTTGACTTATCATTTTTATTAATAAATCTTTGTGTAAACCCTCCATTTGGACCCCAGCCTCTCCTTCTGCAGAGATTCTGAAACACGTAAATTCTCTACAGTCTCTGTTTGTTTTTCTCTGCTGTTGGTATTTTTCTGTGTGCTCTGTCTCTCTCTCCCTGTGTCTCTTTTTGCTTTCCCTCCTGCCTACTGCCTGCCAGCTGACTACACACACGTGCTGCCAATCAACCATCACTGCTCTCCCGCCACACACACCTGCCAGCCATCTGCAATCAAGCACAGTACTTCAACCCCGGCCCAACAGACCATCTCTGCTGAATCGTTGTCTCAGCTCCAGTGGTGACACTCGCTATTTTTCATCACGCTACCCTGTCTGCTCTTACCTATCCTTGTGTGTTCCCTTGTCTTACCCCTCTTTGTGTTTTTCTCCGCAGTATTCATCTTCAAGCCTTCCATACCTGGCCTTACCATCCAGTCCTCCTACCACGGCACCCCGCTCCATCCTTCCTCCGTCTCCCAATCCAGCCAGCCCCTCCTCGGCTCCTCTGTTCCCCCACTCCAGTGTCTCCTCCTCGGGTGTTCAGCCCCGGTTTCCCCGCGCTTCCTCGAGCTCCCCGGCCATCCTAGGTTTTCCCCTTTAGTCCCTCGCTCTCCCAGTTTCTACCCCTGAGTTCCCCGCTAACCTTGCTTTGAGTTTTGTTCA
This sequence comes from Perca fluviatilis, assembly GCF_010015445.1. NCBI lineage: Eukaryota > Metazoa > Chordata > Actinopteri > Perciformes > Percidae > Perca > Perca fluviatilis. The sequence continues at coordinate 3,546,276 of NC_053128.1, forward strand.
TAAACTTGTTACGTTTTTGGAGCCTTGCATTTGAGTCAGTTCTGTCCCTCACAACAGTTAATCAGTCATCACTTGATTACACATTGTATTACCTTGTTATGATGTAAGAAGTGACCCATACAATGCGCCAAACATAATGTGCCACATGAAGAGACAGTGCAGCATATGACAGTAGCAACAGCTGAGAAAATGTGGGTCTGTGGTGACCAGGTCCACCTCACACAAACTTCCTTCTCCCATTCTCTCTCTTTACTACAACACACACACACAGCACCGAGTGGGGCTCTCCGATGCTCGGAGGCGAGCCGTGGCCGGCTCAGAGCCCTGCTGCTGGAGGAGATGCGACAGCGAGAACTGGTTCCACGGCTTGGTCAGCGACATGAACTCGTAGAGGCCGTTGGAGCTTCCGAGCACCGGGCTTCGACCGCTGCTAACGGGGTTTTTAGCTTTAGGAGAAGGCATTTTATCTGTTAATCCTACCGACGGAGACACGCTGGCGTTATGTAGTTTACCCGCAGTGGTGAATTGTCTGCAGTTCTGGGCAGCAATAGGCCTATCATGTTGTCAAAAGCATCACTTTCATCAAATTTTATGTGACATAGGTTATTTAGACTGCAAGCAGGCACATCCGGACAAACGAGCAGGCTTATGTGCTGGGGCTGAGCCCCGGAGAGCCCCGGCCCAATTTAACCCCTGTGCGTGTGGGAAGGGGGCAGAGGAGAAATACAGAGAGGAAGCAGCTGCTAGACATGTAGATGCGACCGGAGCAGAGTTGGTGGAATAAGTTTAATTGTTGTACGTATGTGTCTGAAACAAACTTGACACACTTCTTTTTAGTTTCTAGGTTTTCAGCAGTGAAAAATCGGTTACGGTCAGGCTGCAGGCATCAGACAGCTTTTCCGAACTACCGTCCGTGGCTAAGCAAACTTCTGATAGGGTGGGCCGACTGCTTGCCTTTACGTGATTTGTCAAGATCCAAGGTAAATCACGTAGTGCCGTCTGGGTTGTGTAGTTTATGTAACGTTAGGGTCAAGCTGTCTGACACTGACGCTTTCTCGGTCAGTGGTAGAGTACCGGCTACTGTTAGCGTGTTCGTTTGTTGAGAAGAAGGTAAAAAGTCGCTCCAACTTCAGATAAAAAGTCTAAAACTTCACTCCTTCTGTTCAAGATTTATTTCCAAGCAATAAGGCAGAAAAAGGAATCCTTTGTCTAGACAGTTTAAATACTATTCTACTCCAGCGCGTTCTTCTCTTATTGGTCCCAGCAGGTGTCAGGTCTTTTTTGTGTGTCCAATGGCTTTTCCAGATGTCTCCTGAGGGGAGGGATTCTCCTTGAAACATGATATGCCTAGTTTTTAAATGTTGTATTAAATGTGTCAAAACTGGTTAAAAGTTCAAACTAAAAGCAAAGATATGATGTATGTTCCTTTAATTTTGGACTGGCATGTTTATCATCTGTCAAGGAGCTTCCCTCATCTTCGCACCTGTCCCAGTCGCACATCTTCTCTTTGGACAAAGAGCTGGCAATGGGCCAGCCTGTAGCACAGCGGGAGACTGCTGACTTGACACAAAACGTAGCTGAGTTCAATAGTTCAGATGACGTCATCTTTTAGAACTTTTCAGAATGGAAAGTTACCGGGGAAGGCTGTCCCAAAAATGGAATCTTCCCATCAGACACCCTAGCAACAGGCTCTGAAAATTCTCATTGGAGGATTTCTTTCTAGGCTCTGTGTTAACCCTTTATCTGCACTATGAGTACACTGAAGTCAAATTGAAACATTCCATTACATAGAAAGAAAGTTATTAAAACTGATTGATCATATAATCCAGAAAGTCATTAGTGATTGCATTTACTCAGGGCCTTGGTGTGACTTGTTTTGTTGAACTTAGGCACATGTTATTAACTGTTGTTAATTCTTCACACTACACGCGAGAAGTAGCGGTACGCAAGAAAAAGTGCAGGTACGCTTAAGAGTAAAATGTAGAAGTGCCGGTACTGCGTACGGGTGAGTACCGGCCCACTTCGAGCACTGGTTACTGTCATTTGAGAGTAATTAGTTATTTTACAATATTATTGTCTTTGAATTGTAATGCTTTACACTACTTTTGAGTTACTTTCACCAAAATAACAGCGGAAGTTTGACTTGGCAGCTAGCTTGTGAATTTCACCACCGGATCAAGAAAGTCCCCTTTATCCACTTTAATACATCATAGATTATTCATAATATTTTGTATAATTAATATGAATATGCAAAGTAACTAAAGCTATAAAAATAGAGTAGTAAAACGTACAATAGGCAAGTAGGAGACAATGAAAATACTCAATTAAAAGTACCTTACAGTTGTATTGAGGTACGGCATAGTTACTTTCCACGAAATTTCCGAAATTTAATTAGTAATGCATTATATTACTGCGTTACAGCAAAAAGGAATAGCCTACGTTACTGTAATGCGTTACTTTTGTAACGTGTTACTCCCAACACTATTGCTCACACAGTTGTTCACAAAGTGGTGAACCTCGCCACCTCGACTGAGCCTTTTGGGGATGATCCTTTTATTATATATCCTGTTTGGAACATTCCAAACAGGTAATTTTGAGCATTTCTCAACTTTCCCAGTCGTTTGTTGACCCTGTCCCAGCTTTTTTGGAACGTGTTGCAGGCATCAAATTCAAAATGAGTGAATATTTGCAAAAAAAACAATAATGCTTATCAGTTTGAACATTAAATATCTTGTCTATAGTGTATTCAATTGAATATAGGTTTAAAAGGATTTGCAAATCATTGTATTCTGTTTTTACTTATGTCCCAATTTCATTGGAATTGGGATTTGTATAATGTACTTAGAGTATCAAAGGTAAAAGTACTCATCCTGCAGAATATTGGCCTCTGTAGCTCATATATTATCATATATGACATTAGATTGTTAGTACTGATGCAACAATCTGTAAGAAACATTTTACTGTTGTAGCTGTTTAAGGTGGAGCTAAATTTAACTGATTGATATGCAATGTTGGGGTAGTTTAGGGGTTCTAATCCTAGTGGATGGGCCCTCCAAAGGGGTTACCAGATAAATCTGAAGGTTTAAAGGAATCTCAGGTGGTTTGAATGAAACCATCTGAGAAGTCTATAAGAGAAATGTTTCTTTGGTGGAACTATTAACAATTCATAGACATCTAAAACATGACAAGAGGTTTCCAACTAGTTTTTTGTAAGAGGTCACAAGCCAAAAAAGATCTTTAACGATGCATTGTATTTTAGAAACTCATCAAAAGCTTTATTTAATCAGAAAAGGAACTAGTGACTGCAGCTGTCAAATAAACGTAGTGGACTAAAGGGCACAATAATTGCTTTCAAGATCCATTGAAGTACAAGTATAACCTAACATAAAATGGAAATACATAAATAGTAGTACCTCATAATTGCCCTTAAGTACAGTACTTGAGTAAATGTACTGACCTATACTGTGTACTGGTTCAGTCTAGGTCCACACAATCCTCTCATAAGTAATGCAGTGCTAAAGCTCCCTCTTGTGCTCACTAACAAAATTGTTAACAACACAGTTTGCCACTTATTCATCATTATAATTTAAATAAATATCAGTTAAAATGTACCCTTTTCTCTGTTTCTCTCAGAATGAAGTAACAACATATTTCTTGAAGAAGCTCAGCGAAAGCTTCAACAGACTGATGATCCAGTGAAGACATAGATTTAATGAGGCAGAGATTTTATTAAAGCAAATTAATGATTCAAAGGTATGTCTTATTTTAAACCTAAATGAAGCAAATGGCTACCACATGGCCCAATATCATCTAAAATGATTTGCCTATTATAAGTATTCAACCCCCTTGAAAGCTTTCATGTTTTATTGTTTTACAACGTTGAAAAAGACAATTAAATGCCACAGTTTAAACAGATATCGGCAAAGTGACTGGAATGAATTACAAATCTAAAATACAAAGTACATAATTGCAGGAGTATTAACCCACTTCAATAGGACAGAGCTAAAGAGTTTCCCCCATTTTATTTTGAGGTACATACAGTAGTTCACAAGTTAAATGCATTCTTCTAATTTATTTATACATATAATTTACACACATACTGCCAACGGCATTGGAAAAATTACAATCAAGTAATATTATACAATATAATTCACAGTGTATACTTCTGTATCAGTGATCATACATGTAACAACAAGACTATCAACAAGACTAACAACAAGACGTTACAAGATTCTCAGCCATCATACATGTTAACTCAAAGATTCGCATAAAAAATATAAACGTTGGAGGCCATTAATCGGCGTGCAAAGTCCTTGAAATCCATTCTGCAGTAAGCATCATATAGCCATGGCAAAAAGAAAACAAGGCAGTTTAATTAATTTTGGTTTTACTAAGAAATTGTGTAGCGATGACGTTAATAGCACGACTAATTCACCTGCTGCAAGCCCTGTTAGCACACCTCCCGCCGGGCAACGCAAGAAGAAGCTGAAGAAATAATGTCCTCTCTGGCTGAAGATGATCCTAACCCCTCTTGCTCCTCTCTCCCATTAAATTGGAACAGCCAGCACTGGAGAGACTGGAAGAGCTGATAAACATGGCTGTTTGTTAAGGATGGAAGCTTGGGGTGTGTCGCTAAGGTCTAATTGAACGGAGGAATTCTGGTATTCTTCGGTAGTCTCAAGCGTTTTTGTCATTTACCAGCAACTTACTGGTGAAATAAGTAGTGGTGTCAACAATAATCGATTCGGCGATGCATTGCAATGCGGAGCATGCACGATTCAGCATCGATGCGGCAAAGTGCCATAATCGATTATGTCACTGTTTATTTTCTGGCCTTGAGTGGACAATAAAGTTGTAAAGTTTCAATTACTTCTGTATCAAAGATACAGAGTGATAATACACACATAGCAGCCAATAAAATCTGTTGTTCAATATCCTCTCAAGGATCACTGTCCCGTTGAAGGGACACTGCGTCGCTGTAACCTCGATAAAACTTCCACTCATTCGCGTTTTTATAACTTTAAAGCATTAAATCTTCCAAATATACAGACCAATTGAAAGCTTAGCCTCTAATGATTAATTTAAGCCCACATACAAAGCATAAGATGATTTATAGCAGTTACACCACTGTTACAAAGTAACAGAAAATAAAACAATTCAGCCATAATCTGCGCAGCTGTCGAGAGTGCATCCATACCTGTTTTCGTTGTCCTTTCAGCAACAAAGTGGTATGTTGCCCAAAACTTGATTTTCATAAATCCCCAAGAGTCCAAGGAAATGTAATATCCAAGCTTTATATTCCAAAACGATCTGTTCGCCTCACAATGTTGAAGTTTCTGGCCGAATCACAAGGGAGAAAGGCGAAACAATTTTCCATTTCCGCACTTGTTATCGCCGCTAGCTTCTCTGCCCAGCTTGCTACATGCTCAAAGTGGGCGTCATCGAATTCCCTAGCTTCTAAGCTTTTGATAGACCTCTCATATGAGCCAATCCGTTCAGGTTTGCCTCTGATATGGCCAATGAAAGCGGACAAGCCGATGAGAGCAAAACGGACAGACATTTCTGTAGAAAAATCAATTTTTTAGTCTTTTGGCATCTGGAGTTTTTCTATAATAACCTGAGACATGTTGCTATGGCCTGGGTGTATCTGTATATCACCAGATGTGTTTACAGTATTTTATTTTGATCATTTTACAGATGTATGACTTGGACGGAAATAAAAAACCTCCATTCTATCCTCTGTAACTCTGTGTCAGTAAGGCCTAGAATTACCCTGACACTTGGAACAAAAAAATTGAGAGTGTTTCCTTTCCAATGATGTCAGGCACACCCCAGAGTGTCAAAGTATGTGGGAGCTGTACCACTTTTCATTTGGGTATGTCGTTTAGACCAAAAAGCATGAAATTTCAGCCGAATCTTAACAGGATATCTGACTGATTGCCTCATGACTGATGAAAAATTTGCCTTGTGTGCAGTAGAATTTTGATGCATCGCAATGCATCGTAGAATCGAATTGAATCGAATTGTTACCTGGTGAATCGTAATCGAATCGAATCGTGAGGGCAGTGCCAATGCACACCCCTAGAAATAAGTCATTGTTATAAGTTATTGTTATTAGATTATTAATCAATCATTTAATTTTGACCATATGGCCTTAGCGATAAACAAGCCGTTCTTTAATGTCACCAACTGTCGTTTTGTGCTCGTTTTTTTATATTTCATATTATATATATTTCGGTTCAGGTACCGGTTCAGGTACTGGTTCAGGCATCGTTTAGGCACCGGCACCGTTTTAAAAGTATCATTTTAGCACCGGTATCGGAAAAAAACCAAACGATACCCAACCCTAGTCTAGACACACCCACCCAGTCCTGGGAAGAGGTCCAATCAACCACATGAATTAAAAACACCAGTGTGGGTGTTCAGGGCTTTTAGTATGCTTTTACACCAAGACAAGCGATCTGGCGATTTGTTGCACGGTAGTCTGGCGGGGGGAGTGTCAATGAAACAGCCTATTTGTGTGACATCCTGTTGTGTTCTTGAATCCCCCAACAAAACACAAATATTTCACAATTACTATTTTCTGTCAGATCGTTTATAGATTTTGACTTTTCCGACCGAACTTGAAGGCAGATTCTGTTTTGTATTATGTGTGTTAGAATGCTAACATTTGTTAATCAGCACTAAACACAAAGTACAGCTGAGGCTGATGGTAATGTCAATAGTGTTGCAGGTATTTCGTCATGAAGCAAAGTAATGGAGAAATCTAAATTGTTACCTGATGATGGCGCTAGATGAAAAGTCATCAAAGTTGTTATAACTCGTTCTCTGGGATCATGAATGTCCGTAACAAATTTCATGGCAATCCATAGAATGGTTGTCGACATTTTTCAATGAAAACCAACGTCGACCTCATGGTGGCTCTACATGAGGGGTGAAGGGATCACCGAAGTCAGTAGGATTTAGCGACAAGGGACCTTTAATGTCTGTTACGAATTTCATAGCAATCCACCCACTAGCTGAGCTATTTCAGTATAGAGCTGAGTGGTGGACATAAAGATATTTCCATTCCTAGAGATTGCTAAAACTTTGCTTAAAAAAAACAATGAATTGTGTAAATGCATACACATAATAAAAATTATGTGTTTCACTAAATCTGTGTTCAATTTCTCTTTTCTGGCTACCTTACTTATAACTTACCATACCGGCATTGCATGCAGAAGCTATCTGGAAGATGACTGTGGTAACAATATGTAAGTGGAGACACAGGACATAGGACTGTCTGGATCTTCTTCTGTCTGGTTTGTAGCGAAGGTTTCCGGGTGACCATGAGGCTGGTATCCATCGGAGCTTCTCTCTAAAGACGTTCCCTCCTGAAGCTCAGGACAGAAGTTGGACTGCTGATTCCCAGGCTGCATTATCAGGTTGTATGACGCATTAGGAAATTCCCTTCTAAATGGAGAAGATGGTAACCCTGGCTGAGATGGGATGGCTGTAGATGGTAAAGTGAGGGGTGGTGGGGTGAACTTTTTCAGGGGCTGGTTGTAGTAACCCTTTGGAGTTTGTGAAAAAACAAATGGCATGTTCTCCTGGCTGACAAAACCATTTATTGGTGTTCCTGCTCTACAATACAGTTCCGGAACATCCATGATATCGGCTTCACTATAGTGACACTGATCCACCTGAAAATTACGACATCCATGTTCACCCTGGAAAAACAAACAAAATAACCTCACATTAATTTAAAGATGGGTGGTAGCTGGGTGTGCAAAAATGCAAATAACCTCTGAACCAACAATAGTTTGGCATGATCATAAACTGAAGTACAAATTTTGACATGATGACGGCGCTATAGGAAAAGTTAAAGTGCTCATGTTATGCTTATTTTCAGGTTCATAATTGTATTTAGAGGTTGTACCAGAATAGGTTTATGTGGTTTAATTTTCAGAAAACACCATATATTTGTTGTACTGCACATTGCTGCAGCTCCTCTTTTCACCCTGTGTGTTGAGCTCTCTGTTTTAGCTACAAAGTAAGACATCTTACTTACGCACATGCGCAGTAAGTACTGCTAGCTTGTCAGTTGCAGAGTATGAGGGCGTGCCATGCTAGCAGCTAGGCGAGCATTATACCGTGTGTTACAAAGTGACCACGTTTGTCTCTGAAGTAAAGGCTGGACTACAATAGAGCTGTTTGGAGCAGTTGGTGAACAGTGTTTTCTGTTGGAGATGGTAAGTCCCTTTGGGTGGACTTTGGGCTTTTTCACTTTCTAAACGTATAACGTGCACAAAAAAGATATATAACACAATAAAGGAAAGGGGAAAAGCCAAAAAGCATATGAACACTTTAAGTGATCACCAAAATTGTTACAATCCATTCTGAGGGGGACAAACCACAAATGTGAACCTCACGACAGTGTTAATTTTGCAGCTATTTTACATTTAGTCTTTAGACAGAAAATGCTTAGCCTATTAGTCTAGATTAAGTCAAATTTCAGTCATTTTTATCCTTCAGTTTTGCTAGTTTTAGTTGATGACAATCAAACGTAGTCCAGTGTTAGTTGACAAAAAGTCAATTTTTTGTCAAAAGTTTTTTTTTTTTTTAATGACGGTGGCATCTCGTCATTGTCTCGTCTTAGTCATGGAAAACAAAGTCGTTGATGGATGTATTTCGTCAAAATTATTGTTAACAAAATAACACTGCCTCATGATGGCGCTAGAGATAAAATCAGGTTGTACAAAATCTCAAGGCAATCCATTCAACAGTTGTCAGTTCAACACTTGTTGAGATATTTCAGTCTGGGCCAAAGTGGCTGACCAACAGTCTGGCATTTCCATCCATAAAGCCACACCGCTAGCATGGCTAAAGAGAATGTTTAAAATAAAGGAATCAGAAAGAGAGATATCCTGACTTTAAGTCTCTAATATCCAAAAACGCTGGATCCCACTCACAATGCCACTCAATGGCAACTGTCATTAGACCACCCCTGCCTTTTAAAGCCCTTTAAATCCCTTCCAAACTTCACATTTTTTGTTTCTTATACAGGTTTGGTCAAATAATTGGAAGTCTTGTTTTCTCAGACTTTAGAAAGCCCCCTGCAGAGCCACATAAGACAACAGTTTTCTGAGTTTGAGTAATACTCCTCATGACAAGTAAACTGATATATTAATGTGTGAAATTAGTGGAGTGCCCCTTTTAATGGTTGTGAGGACCTACCGTTGATGTCAACACTGGCTTTGGGATAGGAGGATAGACCGTATCTTTGATACTGTTGGATGTAAGAATGCATGGAAATAAGTCACACAGGTATGGCAACACCATGCAGTCATTCAAATACAACCATCAGAGTACCATTAGAGACAACACTTGAGCTAATTGCACAGAAAATGAATGTGTTGACTTGCTTACCATGTCCAGTGTCTGTAGCAAACAATAGTGATGAGGGAAAGGAGACCAAAAACAGCAGCCAGGGAAATGAAGACTGTCCCTATCAAGTTATCAGCTGTAGAGTTAAAAGCCCAGATGAGAAACAGAAGTTGATCAGATAAAGTAATAAATTCAAGATTTGATTGTGTTTCCATAAGACAATTGATTTGTACACAAGTAAAAATAGTGATCTGAAATGGAAAAAAAGCAATATACTCAGTAAATTCAAGGTGGCAGTGATGGATGTAGCGCCACATTCTCCAACTGCTGTCCGTGCCTTTACTGTGAATATGTAGGAACCATTTTTAAGGTTTCTTGCTGTCAGGCTAGTGGCTTCAGGATTGTCTAAACCAAACAAAAGAGATTGTCATTAGTAATAAACATCCTGAAGAACCATCAAGGTCACACTTTAACACTATGGAGTGCTTTCCAATTAGTAAAATCAGAAGGTCTGCATTACATATAAAGGTAACGCTTCAGGTCCCCCTATTTAACATTTACTACATAAGCAGCTATAACAACCGGCAACTTCCGCATAATGTATAATGTACACTCACCTAAAGGATTATTAGGAACACCATACCAGACTCTATCCTATCAATATGGGCCCACATTTCTAGAGAATGCTTCCAGCACCTCGTTGAATCAATGACACAAAGAATGAAGGCAGTTCTGAAGGCGAATGGGATTCCCCACACCATTACACCCCCACCAGCAGCCTGCCCAGTGGTAACAAGGCATGACGGATCCATGTTCTCATTCTGTTTACGCCAAATTCTGACTCTACCATCGGAATGTCTCAACAGAAATCGAGACTCATCAGACCAGGCAACATTTTTACAGTCTTCAACTGTCCAATTTTGGTGCGCTCGTGCAAATTTTAGCCTCATTCTCCTATTTTTAGAGGAGATGAGTGGTACCTGGTGGGGTCTTCTGCTGGTGTAGCCCATTCGCCTCAAGGTTGTGCGTGTTGTGGCTCCACAAATGCTTTGCTGCATACCTCGGTTTTAAGGTATTTTGAGTCAAAGTTGATCTTCTATCAGCTGGAATCAGTCGGCTCATTCTCCTCTGACCTCTAGCATCAACAAGGCATTTTCGCCCCCCAGGACTGCAGCATACTGGATGTTTTTCCTTTTTCAGACCAATCTTTGTAAACCCTAGAAATGGTTGTGCGTGAAAATCCCAGTAACTGAGCAGATTATGAAATACTCAGACCAGCCCGTCTGGCACCAACAACCATGCCACGCTCAAAGTTTTTTTTTCTTCTTTCCCATTCTGACATTCAGTTTGGAGTTCAGGAGATTGTCTAGACCTGGACCACAGCCCTAAACGCATTGAAGCAGTTGCCATGTGATTTGTTGATTAGATAATTTCATTAACGGGAAATTTAACAGGTGTTCCTAATAATCTTTAAGGTGAGTGTATGTATGTATGTAACCCTGGTTCTCTGTGGACTTTCATCAGAAAATAACAGGGTGTCATAATACCTGTGCTGAAGTTGATGACTTTGTTGTTGTTGTTGTCCAAACAATACAGGACATAGCCTTGGATAAAAGCAGTCTGCTCTCTTCGAGATATAGGCTCCCAGGATACCTCGTAATCCCAATCCTGCTGTTGCCCCTTGACTGATTTAAACAGGCCGTCTTGTATTTCTGTCAATAGAAAGTACTATTGTAGTAATAGTCACTCATATAGACACACATCTATATACTTATATATAATTCAAACCTTGCACTCTGTATATACTGTAGCATGTTATTTATTCATACTGTAGCACTTTTAATAGTGCAAAATAATTGCCTTTTTGAGGGGCTTATCATATTCTAAAACTCACCAAAATTGGCAGTCACATCAAGTCTGGTGAAAATGTATGTATTTTAAGGGTTTTGGGAATAGGCGCACAAAAATGGGTCGCTAGCGCCCCCTACAAAATAAAAAAATTAGACTAACTAACGAATTAGACTAACGAAACATGGTACATATATGTAGCATGTCAAGACGTACAAAAAAGCTCATTGGAGCCATTCCCTAAACCCAACAGGAAGTCTGCCATTTTGAATTGAAAGTTCGAAATTAGTGTGTTTTGGGGCATTTCCACATGTCGTACTTTAACGAACTCCTCCTAGAGATTTCATCCAATCAACTTCAAATTTGGTCTGTGCCATCTTAAGACGTTAAAGATGAAAATTATTGAAAGAAAAACTTTTCGTCATAGGGCATGGCCGTGGCGTGGCGGCCATTTTGTGCATTTCGCCATCGAAACAGGAAGTGGGTGTAACTTGAGTGTACATTGTCCAATTGGCTCAAAACTTTTCAGAATTCATAAAAGTCCCACCCTGATGATATCTACATGCCGATATTGGCTCAAAGTCATAGTGCCCCCTAGTGGCAACAGGAAGTAGGCCCAAAACTATAAGTGCAATACTTTAAGGAACTACTCTGAGAGATTTCATCCGATCAACTTCAAACTTGGTCTGTCATCTAAAGAGCTCAACAATGAAAAGTTATTAAAAGCAAAACTTTTCGTCCAACGGTGTGGGCGTGGCGTGGTGGCCATTTTGAGCATTTATTGATAAACAAAGAAGTTGTTGTAACTTGAGTGTACGTTGTCGTATCTGCCCGTAATTTCAAGATTGACAAGAGTCCAGGCCCGAAGACATCTACAGGCCAAAATTGACTTTTGGTCATAGCGCCCCCTGCTGGAAACAGGAAATCAGCCTTAAATGACAAAAATCATCTGATTTACATGAAACTTATAATGTGTGGTATACTTGTGATACTGAGCTGCCCCCTATACTTTAACCACGCCCCCCTTTATGGCTTTTGAACCATTTAAGGTACAGTCTTGTGTGAGGTGTCATTGAACTCAGCAGAGAGTTCCTTTTTGATTGGTGATGGTTTGAGCCACCCCCTATGCTCTAGCCATGCCCCTTTTTATAACTAATGACACGTTTGATGTAAACTATTGTGTGAGGTATCATTGAACTCAGCAGAGAGTTCCGTTTTCACTGGTCATGGTTTGGCCCGCCCTTTATGATTAGCTACGCCCCCATTTACAGCTAATGAACTGTATGACGTAGAGTCTTGTGTGAGGTATCATTGGACTCAGCAGAGAGTTCCCTTTCCATTGGTGATGGTTTGCAGTGTCTGAGTGCCGTGCAAATGCACGGTCACAAGGAGTGGCGTCCGCCAGTAACCCTGACGTGCAAGGAGGTGCGAGGGCCCATCCATCACTGCTTGCAGCTTTAATTTAATTTGTTATTTAATCACTGATTAAGCACTTCTGGTTGGACACTAACTACATTTGCTCTGTACTTGTGACATGTGCAATGACAATAAAGTTGAATCTAATCTAATCTAAAAAAAAACATAACATAAGTGAAACACTATTGGACAAAGTGCTTTTTTTATTGCACGAACAGATTTATTAAGCTAAAAGTACTGCACAGAAATATCAAAGATTTCAATCTTACTTTTCTCTCTGACATAGCCCTCTCTTCTTTGTAGTAGCACTGGAGCTTCCTGGGTGCAGGCATATACTGACAAAGTGTATCTCAGTCCATCTTTGAAGTTTTCTACAGCGGAGAAACAAAAGGATGTATTGTAAATAATTGTTGGGGCTTTGTAAATTATAGAGTGTGGTCTAGACCTACTCTATCTGTAAAGTGTCTCGAGATAACCTGTGTTATGATTTGATACTATAAATAAAATTGAATTGAAATTGAATTGAATTGTAACACAAATAAATGTAATGTAACTGTTTTCTGGGCAAAAGATAATACTTACTTGAAAGTATACTGGCATTAGTCTGATTGGGAGACACTTTCAGCCACCCAACAGTGCAATTTCCTAAGGTAGGACACCAGTCCACTATGTAGCCACAGCTGGCTGTTGGACTGGCAGACCAGGACAGGTTGAAGCTACCGTTGCTGCCAATGATCAAAGAAGTGTTCACTCTGGTTCCGTCTGAAAATAAAGACTTTGGAAGTTAGGACTGAAATAGATATATAGCTGCATTTAGGGTAGTGCAGTGGTTAGCACTGTCGCTTCACAGCATAAGGGAATAGAATTTAAAACCCACTGGCTGGCTTGTCCCCCCTCTTTGCATGTTCTCCCCATGTTAGTGTGAGTTTTGTCCCACAGTCCAAATTATCCAATTGTGACTCTAAATTGCTTGAATGAATGGGAGCGTGAATGGTTGTCTATCTTCTGAGAAAGTGATTGGCTGTCAATTTTCCGTCCCTCCAGGACCTGTACGCTTCCAGGACCATGAGGCGGGCAGAAAAGATCGTGGCTGATCCCTCTCACCCCGGACACAAACTTTTTTGAACCCCTCCCCTTCTGGCAGGAGGCTGTGGACCTTCAGGACCAAAACCTCACGCCATAAAACCATTTCTTCCCGTCTGCATCTCATGTCTCTTATTTGATATCTCCTCTCTCCTCGGCTGAACCGGAAGTTGTTCTGTCCCTCCTTCGTGAAGGCCGTCTCAAAGCTCTTATTTCAGGCCCGAGGAGGGCTCACCGAGGAGGGATCACGAGGAGCCATAAGCAAGGAAACACAAGAGCAGCCTTCCCGGAAGCCGTGCAGCTCAAAGGGTTGCAAACTGCTGACTAATTCACGTGAATATTTGTTTCTGTATTAATTGCTTATTTCCTATTAATCTGTTTAATGTTTATGTATGCACCATCCACAAAGGCAAATTCATTGTAAGTGTTACCTACTTGGCAATATGTCATTTTCTGATTCTGATACTCTACATGTGAGCCCTCTGATAGTCTGGCGACCTGTCCAGGGTGTACCCTGCCTCTCGCCCAGTATTAGCTGGGATTATTAGCTCTATGGATGAGATCTATCTCATCAAAAATCTCTCCTAAACCCACTGTACACTACCTGTCTAACAGGACACAGACACAGTTAGAGACTAGGTGGTGAACACAACGGAGCATCAGCAGCTAAAGAGCCAGATACAGAGCAAATCAGAGCAGAAAGGAGATTAAATATTAGATTTACATTCGCTGGGTAGTCAGACACACAAATGATGCTTATAATGCTCTGCGTCTGCAGAGTTTGTAAAAGGGAACTGTTCAATAATAAATCACCATTTTCAGAAAAAAAAAAAAAAATCAATGAATGTAGGTTTAAACCTGAATTCTGTTAGCTTCATACCTGGATTGGAGCTGGGGATGGTGATGGTTGATGGGGCTGAACTGCCGTTTATATTCCTAGCTGTAACTGTGACGATATGCCCGACAGTGGTGTCCAGACTGAGGGCAAGACTGAAATTGTTGGGAGCCACTTTGGTCCTATTTTGTCGCTCTCTCTCCGTGGTCTTGGTCCAGGTCACTTCATAGTCTTCGATGTGTCCATGACTCTGGTTGGCCAGTGGCATCTGCAGAGAAGTAACATCAGGACTTTAGCTTCACTGCCAAAGCACACGCATGGAGATCAGGCCCTCATCAACACCACTTCTAATAAGGCACCCTTTATAAAGTTTATAATACAAGTAGCTCAGATCAAGCAATCTGATTGGTTCATAGCCGTTATATAATAACCACATACAATGGCTATAATTCAAATTCTTTTACACTATAAGTATCACTCGGCAGAAAAAAAACGTTGAACTAACAAACTGAGTGACAAGCTGGTGCCACGGAGGGAAGCTGTTTATCTGCACACACTGCCATGACACACAGCTGGTTTCAAATCAGCCAAGTATCCCTTTAAGTGGATGCTATATTTAGAATATTTTAATAAATCATTGACTAATGCTTTACAGCAGAGATCTTCAACAGGGGGTTTGGGACCCAAAGGGGGGCCTCCAAATTATTATTTTTTTGAAATTTTCTTTTTTTTCAAAAACTAAAACGTCTTGAATGAATCCAACATATTATAAGCAAATATAAATCCACCTATTTGTGAAAGTAGTCACTAAGGTAGCCATCCACAAATCCAGTCCAAAGATTCACTGTGTATGTTTAACATTAAAACATGATTTATAAAATTATGCCAACAATTTTTATTTTCATAGCTTAGTGTTCTATGCACTAAATAAAAAGATTGATTCACATACAACAGATCTTCAGTGTAAATAGATTTTGGTTCCACTACGCTGCAGCACTTTTCCAGAAGGTCAGAGGTCAAATTAGCGTGGTCCTGCTGATGAACTGAGGAGCTAAAAAGACAAACGTCCTGCTGGAGGAGGGTAAGCAGACAACCAGAGAGTTTTCACATCCTGGCAACCCAAAATGTTTTCTCATTAACGGATTAGTCAATGTTTTACTACCAACCAACCAAGTAAAGCAATTAATTACAACTGATAAAGCCTTTATGAAGAGCAGTTTATTAGAAAGTGGTGCCCATTCATCTGACATACCTTCCAGATGGTTATAATTTGGTTGTCCATCACCTGCATCCACACATCAAGAGCATCTGGAACTATAGGACAAAGAGACAATCAGTGCCCAGAAAAAATGGAAACAGTATCTGTTCAATTGCCATTACTGACTAAAAGTTTATATTTTTGTTTCTTACCATCACCCTTTGTATGGAAGTTGACATTTGTGCTCCAGCTGCTCCATTTCCAGAAATGTTGTGCTGTTCTGCATCGTATTGCCACATTATATGTCCAATTTGGTATCAGATCATTCAAAACTGCAAAGTTAAGACCAACTCCAAAGTATTCACTCTGGGAACACAAGTACAAGAATGATGATGTTAGTATAGTTCAGAAAAGGATCCAACTTTAAAAGTCTTGCTAATAATGAGTTTTTTTTTTGTCAACTCACTATGGTGTTTTCACCGTGGTTATTAATGTTCACTTGGCATATTAAACTGAGATTATAGTACTGTTGCACCGTCCACTTCCACTCCAGGCTGACATTTCTGGCATTCACACTCAAAACTGTCACTCCCTCAGGAGGGAACATGTGCACTGAAACAAAAGACAAACAACAATCAGCTGATTTCAATGATTAAAAAGTGATGTCAATCACCAAATAAGCATTTTGCCACACAGAAATGCTAATATTTTAAAAAGGTATACCTCTTTTAGTCAGGTCTGCAGTGTCGGAAAGCTTCACCTCGCCCAAAGGATTACTTGCTGTTAACGTCCAGTTTCTCTCGCGAGCGTCGACTCGCACTTCTTGAGAGCATCTCGTCTCAGGCCACTTTGCACAGATTGTCGGACTGAAATACAAATGTCAAGAGAGTCTAACTTTTTCGTTTGATACATAATAAAATGCTCAACGGGAACATTTGCCACCTTTTATGTGGATGTCCAATCAGTTATGATGATAAATATAGGTGATTAAAACAATACATTTCTATATTGATGGAGAAAGCTGCAGTTTGTAGCTGTAAAATCTGTTGTTCTTCCTACAACTAGCGCCGACATTTGACATGACAGTAGACCTTACTCCACAGCCCTGTTGTCTGGCTATACCACAAATAAATTCTAGGATAGGAGAAAAAAACGCTCTAGGTTGATTGCATTTTTTAAACCAATCACAATCGTCTTTGGCTATCTTAAGTTCCAGTGGCAGAGAAGACGGCTCCGCAAAATATGCTTGCAAATAACTTTAGGTGAAACATTTGTACCCCGCAAAAGATACACATACAATATTAAATGAAGTAAACTGTTCACACAATACAGTAATATGAGCTATTTAAATTAACTGTATACATGGTTGAAGCTACGGTGCGTAGTTTTTTGTCATTCTCCCATGAGGAATTCTAAGTAATGGCAACAACACTGTCGGCGCGTCCACACGATACAAGCCTTCTGTTATCACGCCCCCACCCCTCCTCCACACAGTAGGAATACGGACATGGAGGATTAACAAAACATGACGGATTCTTCAAAAGAGGTCATTATCTGGTAAAGATGAACGCTGTGTTGTCCTTTGTCAGCAGGACGTCAAACACATCAATCGAGCTTCTGCGCACGAATGTCGCCGGACTGCTCCATTTAGTAAACATAGCCATACTGAGAAATACGGAGAGATTTTCGTGGAGCTTATGGGCTTAATTAGCTTTTAATAAACTCATTTGGCAATGGCTTGAATGACACTCATTAATAAATAATGAACGTATAAATAAATAATAAAAATAAATAATAAAATAAACTTACAAACTTTCTAAAAAAATGTAGTACTGCATTTAACCCATCCTAAGTATTAGGAGCAGTGGACAGATATACATACAGCGTCTGGGGAGCAACTTTGGGTTCAGCGTGTTGCTCAGGAACACTTTGACATGTGGCCGGAGGAGCCTGGGAGTGATCCGCCAACCTTGTGGTTATGGGGGCGACCACTCTACCTCCGAGCTTTATAGCTTTAAACATAATTTATTCTTACCAGGGTTTCGCTGTGTGTACACCCAGTTAGATAGTAAATGCTGTAAACATATTCTTTGTACATTTTTACAATCATTCACCAAAGCAAACGAAAGAAAAAGAAAAAGTCTCCTGGCATTTACATTTTCGTCAAAACTCGCCATTTTCAGCGTGTAACAGTAGCTTGCTAGCTTTGAAGTTGTTCTTGTTGTGAAGGGGCAAAGTGGGACATCCCGGCCTTCGCCATTGTCAGGCTTATCCTAGCAATGTTCTTCCCTTGATCCAGACTTACATGACAGTGATGTGTTGGAGGCAAGGAAGAATTATATGCTATTTCGGTTTGGATTTCGCCTCTGAGCTGCTGAGAGCAAACACCGACTGGTGGCGACTTTGCTTACATTGCTAACCGTAACCCTCCAATGCCAACAGAAACGGAATCATTCTGCAGCAATGAATGTGAATGTGGGCAATTTCTGTTGGATGCTGTCTCCAACGCCGAGAGAGCTCGTGTGTGCGTTGCATGAAGGTTTTACTCCTCACTTGGACAGAGGTGGGCTGGAGACCTTCTTCAGGATCATGGATTAGGATTATCCCGAAGATAAAAAGGAAAAGACCACCAAGACCAGCAGGTCCGAGAGTATTTTTGTCACCTGATGCATTTTGTAAGCTATTTTGTTAAGTTGCCTCTTAGCGAAATGCTGAGTGAATTTAAGTTGGGCTTTTATTGTGAAAGGTATAAACAGTAGTACTGAAGCTGCAATATGGAGGTGCCATTGCCAGTGTAGAAAATAATAAAAAGTTGTTGCCGCCTTGGTTTAAAACTTGTTTGGATTTCTGAGCCTCTGTGTTTTTATTTGATTACCTGCATTAATTATAGGCACAATTTATAACCCTTGACTACACAATGTTTTATCTGGGCATTAATAGCTAGCACGCAATGCATCGGGTACATGTAGCCACTGCTGGCACAGCTCTGCGAGCAGGAGAACTCAGCTTTCTCGTTCAATATAGCATGCACTGAGGAATTATTGCTTACATTGACTACACTTACCATCAACACTGATTGGACATCTATATAAAAGGTGCCACTTTTGTTTCCAACAAATAAACAGGCAACCAGGACTACACTTCCAATATGGAAGTAAAGAAAGGCTATACATTTTAAATATGTAAGCAAATAAGATCTTATTCCATCCATTAGATTGGATTTAGTCTCACTTTGCCAGACCTTCCTCCATCCACAAAGAATTCTGGGATTGGAGAAAAACACGCTCCGATTTATTGACAGTTCTTTGCACCAATCAAAATCGTCATGGACGGCGCTAAGTCCTGCACGGAGCCCCGGTGCCGCTGGAAAATAGCCTCGGGAAGGAACTTGTTTTGGTGGAACGTGTATGTTCAAAAGTAGTTTTAGTCGTGCAACAGAAAACTCAGATTGGACAGATAGTCTAGCTAGCTGTCTGGATTTACCCTGCAGAGATTGGACGAGCAGTTAACCATAGTACTCACAAATCCACCGGAATTTTGAAGTCCAACACAAAAGAAGCGTTAGGTAACGGAAATCCGGTCGGAAAAAAAAGAACATACAGCGGAATTTCCGGCGGCACCGGGGAATTCCCAGAAGTGGAAAGTTGTGGATATAGACTAGATTAGACCCTGATGACATTGGGCAACATTACAGAGGGTAAATTAAAGTTGTACAATTTAAAATTATTCTTTGTAGCTTACTAACTAAAATTGTTGTTTCCAAGGTTTTTCTCATCAGAACTTCTCTTTCTTGGATCATGTGAAAGTCATTAACACTGTGTACAGTTGGCAATCAGTAAAAAAAAATGTACAGTATGTTTAACATCAAGACAAGCAAGCTATCCAGCCATGTCACTGTCCCCAAAACAATATAAAAACTTTTACGAACAATTTTATCCGCGATGTGTAACGTTAGCCTACTGTCTGCCGCAGCCTGAAGTAGCGACCTGAACAGTGAACGGGATGTGAGATAATGTTATTCGCTGTGAAACAGTCAGTTCAGAGGGGCAGTGTAACTTCTCACAGCGTGCGTTAGCGCCATCCTGTGGTACTGACGAGGCACTGAAGTAGCACAGTGTTGGAAATAACAGATTCACATTTCCTATTTCTTTTAATGTAGCGCATTAATTTATGACAGTAAACAGTCAGTTTCACTGGAACTCCTTTAGTAGGTGTCCTATAACAATTTTTTATGGACACCCTGCAGCCAATCAGAATTGAATAATCACCCAGTTACCTTTCAAGTAGATGATACTCTGTTACACTCTTAAAGGGTAGGCTTGAGTCTTTATCCGTCCAGTGGCAATCGACTGATTGCAGATCTCGGGTTTCACATTGAAGGTCCGTGACATTAGGTGGGTCTGAGTGATGGCAGGTATTAAAAAAAATAACAGCCAGCAATTATTAACAAGACGTAGGCCAATTTAAGACTCCAAAATTGAGCACAATACTAAGTCATACTTACAGCCAATATAAGCACAAGCCCCAACATCAGGATTCAGTTCACATTTTACATCAGTGCAACTGTATTTTGATGCCTGGTTCAGGTGGACGGTCAAGGCATAGGTCTGATTGCTGATCCTGGTAGTGTTCATATCAGCACTACTATACTCAGTCAGAGACATTTTGTCAAAAACGTCCCCCGCAGGCAGAACGCAGCAGAAGGTGGCTGTACTGCCAACCTGGAAGTGTTTGTCCTTTGGATAAACCTCAGCTTTTGATGTTTCAAGCCCTGCAAAAGCATAATAACATGACATTATAAGCATCTGAAGCAGTGCCATGACTTTCAAACGTGTAATAATGACAGCTCGAATGTTTTTGATTATCAAAACATGGAGGGAAGTTAAATGAATATTAACCAGGAAGAGTCTCTTGATTCCATTGGCTTGTGTGGTTTTTGTATCGGGACCTGAGCCTCACTGAATGGGAAGCACACTCCAATGCCAAATATGACGTCCAGTTCCAGGAGTGAGAAGATCCTATCTGGTCAGGTGTCACAGCAACTTCATCCTAAAACATTTCCATAACCAAATTAGTGGTGCGTTTGTTTGGCTACTCCAGAAGCTGAGGTTATTGTCACGGAAGTCAGCAACGTTGGTGTAATGCAAATAAACACTTACATAATGTTCTTTCTTGTCCGCTATGAGAACCTCCAGCTCATAGATCAGCACATCCTGTACTGCAGAGCATGAAGGCGTGTCTTCCCATGTTAACAGGATCATCTGACTGGAGTTGGTTAGTTTCAGATTCTGAGCTCCACAATGCAGGACACCTGAGGAAAATAATCATAGTGCATTTTACAGCACCGTCCTTATCACATCGCTACAAAAAGTAATGCACTGTAATTTGTATGTATTCCACGTATTTGATGCTTTATACACCACATTGACTGCTTATTTATAAGAGTGTGAATCACCGTTTAGGTTAGGATGGACGTCTGGGTGATAAAACGCAGTGCTTTCAAGCGATGGAGTGGAGTTCATGTCCTCACGAAAACACATGACTTTCACCCACCAAACGGGGGAACAAGGGTGTTTGTGTCCCGGGAGTACAACTGGAGACAGTTGTTTTAACCCAAACCACAATCTTTTTTCTAATCTTAGCTAGTCGTTTTGGTGCCTAAACTTAACGGTCATCGCCGCATGAAGGTAACTTTTTGTCAAGTAAACTTAAAGGGTACTATTAGTCAGCATTTTTTGCGTATATGTGAACACTAAAAAGGGACTCAGGCCCCTCTGGAGCGAACCGTACTCAGACCTCCTCGGGAGGTGTTCTGAGTACGGTTCGCTTCAAGTCTGCGTTGCGGTTCTCTGGGGTTCAGGTTCGTTTATCCTTTTGCCAATGTATTTTAGCCCTCTGGGCTTGCCGTAGCCAAAGCACACGTGGGATGCTCGAAAAACAAACAAACGATGCTACTAGAGCCATGGCTGCTGCTAAAGCTACCGAGACAGGACGAGCAATAGTTTGGTCAGAGGATGAAACTACTGCACTTCTCCAGATATGGAACGAAGAACAAATCAAACAGCAACTGTCTACAACGCACAGGAACACTATGTTTTTCAGTTAAATTGAAAGCTATGGTCTTCAATAGGACCGCAACGCAGTGGCGCGTCCAACACAACCAGCTGGGGTGCCCCACAAGGATGTGTTAGCTCTCCTCTGCTCTTCACACTCTATACCAACGACTGTGTTACCTTTGCACGCAAACACCATATCATCAAATTTTCTGATGAGACTGCACTGGTAGCTCTGATGAAGGAGGGAGAGGGGGCTGACCTCTATGTAAATAATCTGGTAAAGTGGTGTGAACTAAATGCCCTCATCCAGGGGCGGATCTACCGGGGTGGCATAGGGTGGCAACTGCCACCCTAAAAGAAAGCCTTGCCACCCCTGCTGCCACCTGTTAGATCTATCTAAAAGACGTGTTCGTTCTGATTTCTGGAGGAAGGAGGAGAGGCTGGGGTCGAATTGAAAGTTAAGCAAAAAGGTTTAATAAAACAACATGAAAACGACAGTCAAAACATAAATGTTACACTGCAGCTGACAGCGGACTGTTCTCATGCTTCTCCTTGGGGAGTTACATAAAAACAGTCCTGAGATCGTCCCCGGATCACACATTTATTCCCTCCACTTGGGTGGTTCCTCAAAATGAAATCTTCCCCTTATTGGTCAGATGTCTCTCAAAAGCAAAGGTGTACGTTCCCAATCAGTGTCTTGAGGCTACACCCGGTCACAGGATCTTACCGAGACGGTGTCAATTGTTTCCAAACTACAGCAATACTCGTTTGTCTTAATCACGTCTGGCTCAACAGGGGATGGCTCTCAAAGTTGTTTAAACAATAAGTCTTCTAGCGCTTTTACATTTATGCTAAATAACAGCAATGTCCTAATCAATTCTTTAGAAGCTTGAGAAGGTGTGAGCCAGACAAATGCTGATTAGGCTTAATCAGTATTGAAACATTCCTTCACTCAGTTACACAACAGTTTACATTTTTTAAGTTACATTTTTTACCTTAAAGTACATTGTTTTCAAAACGTAAGCATAGTTTTAACTTTTTACTTCAACACACCCCAGTTGGCAGCAACAAATTACGGTAAAAGTTATGGCCAATTTGACAATTTACGAGCGTGCGTCTCCAATGTCCGACTACAGTGAATGCAGCATAAGATGACGCCAGAGCGGAGAGAGCCTGTTTTGTTTGGAAAACTGAGTGGCGCTAAGCGAGGGAGCCAGGAGTCGCGATGACTGGAGACACAGGAGGAAAGAGGTCAAAACGGATTAACATCTATCAAGAGATGAAATTATAACGAAAGTACAGTGCTAGCATAGTTGCGATGCTGATTTTGAGATGATAAAAATCCGGTTGAAGAACGTTATTTTGCCAACTATACAATATTACTTAGGGTCTGATGTTTGTTCTGTGTAAAGTAGGCTACAAAAGCTAATATTGATTCAACGTCTGTCAATGAAAACATCGTTACTTTGAATCGTAAAGAAATGAAGAGGAAAGGTAGCATATTCAGTTTTTGTCTCCAGATCTCTCTTGAATAATTAGGGAAAGTTGTCAGTGTGAAAGTTTGATGAGATGGGGAGATGAGTTTTTATATTTTGTGTAGAATGTATTTTAGATCTATTGCTCAGATTAAATATAAAAAATAAAAAAATATATAAATAAAACAAAAAATAAACAAATGAACCTAAAAATACTCTCCCAGGCTAAAATGTTAGTGTGTTAACACAGTCTGATGGTTAGAACTAATCAATGACAGTTCCTAATTTTGTACAAATGCTGTCTGCAAGGCTTCCTCTCTGACACAGTCCAAAACAGTTTGCTTCCCCTATCACACATCTGCCTCTCATCACCTGGGTCTTAACTTAATGCCTTTCCTGTGATAATGCCCCTTACTTCTATCATACTTCTATATCTCCTATTAAGTGAGATCACATTGTACGGTCACTTATTCCTAATATGAACTGTTTCAAATGAAACCCCAAATGCAGGACATTGATTGCATGAGATGAAGTTTGTCTGGATGAGTTTGTAAATGGCAGCCTGTGCCCTTTTGTAGTGTGTACATACTATTTCTCATCAAACTGTGATAACTGATTAAATTCAGTAAATATACGTCTGACATATGTTGCCACCCCTCAAAAATTCCTGCCCCCCTCTCGCCACCCCAGAAATATTTATCTAGATCCGCCCCTGCCCTCATCCTCAATACACAGAAAACTGAGGAGATTATCTTCGGCACCTCTCGTGAGCCACATTGCCACACTACACCAATAACCATTCACAATCAAACAATAAAACAAAAATCATCGTTCAAATACCCTGGAGTGCACGTGGACAGTGACCTTTCCTGGACCTATCATGTAGACTATATCTGCAGCAAAGTACAGCAGAGAATATACTTTTTAAGGAGACTTAGGTCATTCAGAGCGAGCAGCAAAATCCTGTCTCTTTTCTTTGTGTCAACAATTCAAAGCATCCTGCAGTATGGAGGCGCAGTGTGGTTTGGGGGGGCCTCTCAGCTCATCTGATGGCCAGGATTCTACAGCTCCTGGGAATCTGTTCCAAATTGGTGGGACACTCAGTGAAGAATGCGTTCACTGAAAGCCACGTCCTGCACACCGTCAGACTGGCGGACAAAATCTCCCAGTACTCTTCCCATGTGTTGCATGGGGAGTACCAACTCCTGCCCTCTGGGAGGCGCTATAGAGTCCCAGACTGCAGAAAGAACAAATATAAACACTCATTTGTTCCTCTGTCAGTAGCTTTGTTTCCATCCACACGTTTTTATCCGTATTAAGTGATATCGAATGAAAAATGCCTTATGGAAACAGTAAAATTCTATAGAATTTCATGAATATCGACTCAAAGGAAATACGTTCGGTCTCATCGGATTTTCTCTTGATCGATATACGGCTTATGCGATAAACGCTGATGGAAACGTTATTTGCCGAATAAATTAATGAATTGCGATTAAGTTTTAGGTCATTTTATGGTTGCAACCCGCCACAAAACGAAGAAGTTTTAATTAATTTCCGCCCAGTATTTCCACTCTGTTTGCACACGTGACAGGTGTCAACAAAGACAGATGGAAGTGGACGAACGATATGGAGGAAATATTTATTCATAATTCAAATTGAAAGTCCAAAGAGAAATTGAAAGTCCAAAGAGAAAACAAAGCAAGATCAAATTAAAAATATTATTATTTTTTTAATTTTCCATTTGGCTTTGGCTTTTGAATTTAATATTTGGCTTTTGAATTTCAATTTAACATTGGCTTTTAATTTTCATTTAATATTTGGCTTTTGAATTTCAATTTAACATTGGCTTTTAATTTTCATTTAATATTTGGCATCTCAATTTCCATTTCCATTTAACATTGCCTTTTCGTTTGGACTTGACACATGTCAATGTAAATGAGGAGGCGTGGCCCAAAGGCTGATGGGAGGGTCTGAAATGAAAGGGGTGCAGAGGTACCTTATGAACAGCAGGAGGAGCATTCTGCTGGGGAGCATCTGTCTGCAGCTTCAGGCTTGATGGCCTCTTATTTCACATGATAGAAAATGATGATGTAGGCTAAACACAA
This sequence comes from Perca fluviatilis, assembly GCF_010015445.1. NCBI lineage: Eukaryota > Metazoa > Chordata > Actinopteri > Perciformes > Percidae > Perca > Perca fluviatilis. The sequence continues at coordinate 3,571,658 of NC_053128.1, forward strand.
ACATTTCATGCAACAACAGTGAAGTTTTCATGTAGTTACTATAATTGGGCCCGTGTTAGTGAGGACTAGATTAGAACTGTATTTAAAGCTGATTCTGGTTCCCAACTTCGCCCCAGGTGTGTCTGTTTAAAACACGGACTCAGACAACTTCTCTCTTTTGATTTTTTATTTAATTAAGCAACAGTAGAAACATGGGTGTGGGTAGCTCTGCTACGTGTGTTTGTGTGTGGTCAGATTTTGAGGACGCACACACACACACACACACACACTCACACACACACAATCTCAACCTGATAGTCATCGTCCAAACTGCGACCTCTCCTTTTTCTTTCTCTCACTTTTTTCTCCGGGTGGTGCGCGCGGTGTGAGGTGCGTGTCCGCGCTATTCTCCAACTTGTAGGCTACTCACAACAATCACTCCTGATTGACAGCCTTTTGTACAGCCCGTGTACTTTTTCAGACTTCCAGCTAACAGCGGTGTCTGTAAGCATCACTGGCCGGCCAGCAGGGAGGCGATCCCGGCCGCCACCAGCTGGCTGTTTTATAAAAAAGCAATCGATTCTATAATCTAGATCGGGAGTTTGCAGTAGTAGCAGCAGCAAACAAGTGGAAACTTTTTACAATTTTCATCTGCTTTTTCACCACTAAATTCACTTCTGAGACTTTTTTTATGCGATAAATTAACTGTGTAGAGTTTGAATATGGCCAGTTTTACAAACGTTGATGGCCAACTGCACATTTTCTCCGATGTCGTCAGAAGCTTCAGTCTGACGGGACAGCCAGCTGGTGGCGGCCGGGATCGCCTCCCTGCTGGCCGCCAGTGATGCTCACAGACACCGCTGTCAGCTGGAAGTCTGAAAAAAAACACGGGCTGTACAAAAGGCCATCCAATCAGATAGCTACAGTATTAAACGCGCACCACACCCCGCCGCACCACCCGGAAAAAAGTGAGAGAAAGAAAAAGGAGAGGTCGCAGTTCGGACGATGACTATCCTGTTGAGATTGTGTGTGTGTGTGCGTCCTCGAAATCTGACCACACACAAACACACGTAGCAGAGCTACCCACACCCATGTTTCTACTGTTGCTTAATTAAATAAAACATCAAAAGAGAGAAGTTGTCTCCGTCTGTGTTTTAAACAGACACACCTGGGGCGAAATTGGGAACCAGAATCAGCTTTAAATACAGTCCTAATCTAGTCCTCACTAACACGGGCCCAATTATAGTAACTACATGAAAACTTCACTGTTGTTGCATGAAATGTCGTTTGTGTTTAGCCTACATCATCATTTTCTATCATGTGAAATAAGAGGCCATCAAGCCTGAAGCTGCAGACAGATGCTCCCCAGCAGTCTGCTCCCCCTGCTGTTCATAAGGTGCCTCTGCACCCCTTTCATTTCAGACCCTCCCACCAGCCTTTCCGCGCTGCCCGCCCTCATTTACATTGACATGTGTCAAGTCCAAACGAAAAGGCAATGTTAAATGGAAATTGAAATGCCAAATATTAAATGAAAATTAAAAGCCAATGTTAAATTGAAATTCAAAAGCCAAATATTAAATGAAAATTAAAAGCCAATGTTAAATTGAAATTCAAAAGCCAAATATTAAATGAAAATTAAAAGCCAATGTTAAATTGAAATTCAAAAGTCAATAATAATATTTTTAATTTGATCTTGCTTTGTTTTCTCTTTGGACTTTCAATTTCTCTTTGGACTTTCTATTTGAATTATGAATAAATATGTCCTCCATAGAACGAGGAGACAAGAGACTTTTTGAATTTAATTTACGAGCAAAATATAACGGCTATTTTAAATAGCAAAAATCTAAGAAATGCCATAATTTATCAGGAACTCGCGAAGGAAATGGCCAACAAAGGTTAGGACAAGCCGTGGGATGTCCTCCGGAGTAAATGGAAGGGGCTCAAACAGCAATACATGTCTCAAAAAAGAGAGTTGTCTCGCAGCGGTGCCGGAGGGGAACTAAAAGGCAAGTTCCACCTTTTTGATGAGCTGGATCAGATTCTCGGCCAAAGGCCCATCGGAGCTTCCTCGGCTTCTAATATTAACAACAATTACTACTTTTGTCTAGCAAAACTTTGTTCGCAAAAGTTTGCTTGAAATGTTGGGCGATTCAGTGCAAAAATGAATGGAAACACCTTAAAATGTCTCAAATCAATTTGATATACCAATTTAATCACAAAACAGCATGTGACGTCATTACGCACAGGTTTTTATTCGCTTTAAAGCCGTTGGATGGAAACACACTTTCACCAGCTTTATTCGCATGAGTTTTTTTTACCGAACTTTAGATAATTCGATTGACAAGTAGATGGAAACTTAGATAATATCTCTGCTGAATCAACACAGGAGGGCAAAGAAGTGATAGTCCCCCCCCACACTTTCACTTTCATCTATTGCAGGACAGGGCCCCCCTCATATTAAATAAGTATCTATTTATGTTTTTACTGATGCCTCTATGTTTTTAGCTCTTTGATTTAGGTTGTTGTGTTGTAATTGTTGGAGCTTGTATTGCAAGACAAATTTCCATGTACACATAAAGTGTTATCTAATCTAATCGAATCAAATCAAATAATCAAAAGTACATGGACACACGCGATAAAATGGGAATAAACTGCGTAATGTGAACAAAAAGAAAACTGAGGCCTCATCAGAGATAAAGTGGACCAGAAAGAGAACTGAATCCTCTTTCATCAACCCACAATGTGAACACAAAAAGTCAGTTTTCTGTTGGTCCACCTTTTGGTTTGTTTAAAGAGGATTGTATGTGAAAACACCCTAGAAAAATTATAGATTTTATCTAAAAGATTTTCAGTTCAGTGCCTCAATATTTAAATGTTTTCGAGAATGTGGATGAGGTCATTATAGTTCGATGGCCTCCCGTATTCATTTGAGCAAGAGTATAGGGATGAAAAGCAGACGAGGGAGAGAGAGAGAGAGAGAGAGAGAGAGAGAGAGAGAGAGGCAGCAGGCAGAGGAGGGTGAAGCAGCTAGGCCTACTTGCTGCAAGCCTCCGGGTAATTGGTGGTTTTCCTGTGGGTGATCCAGGGGCACCAACCATTCACAACCAGTGGGGGGGCAACACATGACACAAGTTTAAACAATATTTTCTGTAAATTGTTATATTATTTACCTATATATTATACCTTTGAGGTATAGTGCCCAGGGGCACCACATTGTCTTAATACGGGCCTGGGGTGATCCCTATGTTTTATGACCAAATACCTGCAAAACTAATTCTATTTCCATTATACCCCTTTCAGACAACAGATGTCCAACTGCCTTTAACTGTTAGCATTGACAACAGTCTGCAGTTTACTTCCATACACCTCACTGATAAACCTGAACATTAATTAGCAAATGTTAGCATGCTAACATTGAGATGAGGACAAATCTACTATTATCTACCTTATATTCTGGAGGAAAAACACATGCACCTTGCGGTACATATCGTTAGGAGCCGGCTGGAGCCAGAAGATCTGGACTGGATCCAAACTGATGACAGCATCGCCAGAAGATGGGACAGAAATGGATAAATAGAGAGTATCTTAACTTAGCCGGCATCAGATGCTGGGGGAATCTTTGTCTGTTTGCTAGGTGAAAGATAGACCTGTATTGAAGTATCTGATCCGTGTACACGTAATTGTAGATTGCAATATCATTCTTCACTAAAGCTTGTTATAACTTTAACTGAACGAATCCTGAGTCTTATTCCTCTGATCTACCAGTAAACGAACACTATTCAGGGTGTAGTGACCATAGAACTGGAGTCAGATCAAGTCTGGCCTTTTTAGGACCAGACCGGTCATCGGTATAAAATCCTTCAACGGCCTGTCCAGGACCGATAAGGTCTCTTCTGGATTAAATACCGCCTCCTCTCTACGGTTGGTTATGAACTATACACATCAGGCTACACTGGGTGGCCGTTGTAGGTAACTTACCTAAGCTTTTGAAAGTCCAGATAACTAGTAGGCTACTGATCTTTGGGTACAGCCTAAGGTTGACATTACAAATATTGTTTTATGTAAATACTGTATATTAATTGTTGTACATATTGCTGGTGTTGATTTTGGTTGATTTTGCTTGCTTTAACTATGCATGGTAGTTTGATTTGAATTGTGTTTTGTTTTCCAATATCCATGACATGCTTTTTAATAGAAAAGAGGTTGCTATTTTTAACATATATAAAAATAAAATTGTATATTTCTATAATTAGGCGCCGCCAAAGGCGCTATTAAAACTGAAGGAATTATTTTTTTCTGCAAATGAATTGCCTTTTTGAGGGGCTTAACATATTCAAAAACTCACCAAAATTGGTGGTCACATAAAGTCTGGTGAACATTTACGTATTTTAAGGGTTTTGGGAATAGGCGCACAAAAATGGCTCGCTAGCGCCCCCTACAAAGTTAAAGAAATTGAGCCCCTGCAGTGCGTTTAACGTAGACTCACGAAACTTGGTACACATATGTAACATGTCAAGATGTACAAAAAACTTCATTAGAGCCATACCCTAAACCCAACAGGAAGTCCGCCATTTTGATTTCGAAGTTTGAAATTAGTGCGATTTTGGTCATTTCCACGTCGTACTTTAACGAACTCCTCCTAGAGATTTCATCCGATCAACTTCAAACTCGGTCTGTGCCATCTTAAGACGTTAAAGATGAAAAGTTGTTAAAAGAAAAACTTTTCGTCATAGGGCGTGGCCTTGGCGAGGCGTCCATTTTGTGCGTTTCGCCATCAAAACAGGAAGTGGCTGTAACTCGAGTGTACGTTGTCCAACTGGCTCGAAACTTTTCAGGATTCATAAGAGTCCAACCCTGAGGACAAATAACGGCCGATATTTACTTAAAGTCATAGCGCCCCCTAGTGGCAACAGCAAGTAGGACTAAAAGTCAAGGTGCTATACTTTAACGAACTCCTCCTAGAGATTTCATCCGATGGACTGTAACATTTCAACACCTTAACGATGAAAAGTTATTAAAAGAAAAACTTTTCGTCAGACGGTGTGGGCGTGGCGTGGCTGCCATTTTGAGTGTTTAGCGATGAACAAAGAATTTGTTGTAACTTGAGTGTACGTTGTCCTATCTGCCCGACATTTGTCACGATTGACAAGGGTCCAGGCCTGAGGACACCTACAGGCCAAAATTGACTTTTGGTCATAGCGCCCCCCGCTGGTAACAGGAAATGCGCCTTATATGACAAACATCATCCGATTTACATGAAACTTATAATGTGTGGTGATACTGAGCCGGCCCCTATAATATAACATAACATTTGAACCGTTTAAGGTAGACCCTTGTGTAAGGTATCATTGAACTCAGCAGAGAGTTCCTTCTTCATTGGTGATGGTTTGGCCCACCCCCTATGCTTAAGCCATGCCCCCTTTCATAGCATTTGAACCGTTTAAGGTATACCCTCGTGTGAGGTATCATTGAACTCCGCAGAGACTTCCTTATTCATTGGTCATGGTTTGGACTGCCCTCTAAACTTTAGCCACGCCCCCTTTTATAACTAATGAACTGTATGACGTAGAGTCTTGTGTGAGGTATCATTCAACTCAGCTGGAAGTTTCTTTTTCATTGGTGACGATTTGCGGTGTCTGAGTGCCGCGCAAATGCACGGTCGCAAGGAGCGGCGTACGCCAGTAACCCCGACGCGCACAGAGGTGCGAGGGCCCGTCCATCGCTGCTTACAGCTTTAATTACTTTACTGTTTCTGACCCGTAATTTGGTAAACAAACCTGTGTAATTTAAAGGTCTTGGGCCTATCCCAAGTGGCATTGTTGGAAATTTAAAAATTCTTCGAGTGTCATTACCACGTACTGTCACATCTGCTTTGCCTGCCCAGACCATTTGGCCCTCATGGCTTGCAAACAAGTGAAGTATGGCAGTTGGTCAAGGCCACACCCCCACCCTCCACATTGCCCCCCCCCCCCTTTCTCCTCCTCAATAGCATTTACAGCTACAGACACAGAAATGGCACATCCTAAGGAAAGCTCATTGTGGGACTGGTTCTAGTGGCTGTAATTCTGCACCAAGGCTGAATTTCGTCTATATAAAAGAGACTTCAGATACAGTATTAGGGGACCACTAAGGTCTATATAAAAGAGACTTCAGATACAGTATTAGGGGACAAGAGACTTCAGATACAGTATTAGGGGACCACTAAGGTCTATATAAAAGAGACTTTAGATACAGTATTAGGGGACCACTAAGGTCTATACAGTGCCTTGCGAAAGTATTCGGCCCCCTTGAACGTTTCGACCTTTTGCCACATTTCAGGCCTCAAACATAAAGATATAAATGTAATTTTGTGAAGAATACAACAAGTGTCAATTATAAGTGAACAAATTCATTGTTTCAAACTTTTTAACAAATAAAATGAAGTAAAATTATTCACCCTTTCAGTGCAGCAAACTCTCCCAGAGTTAGTGAGGATCTCTGAATGATCCATGTTGACCTAAATACTAATGATGATAAATAGAATCCATGTGTGTAATCAAGTCTCTATAAATGCACCTGCTCTGTGATAGTCTCAGAGGTCCGTTTAAAGCGCAGAGAGCATCATGAAGAACAAGGAACACACCAGGCATAGATACTGTGTAAGTTTAAAGCCGTTGATACAAAAATTTCCCAAGCTTTACATCCAAAACTGTAAGATAATATGTGGAAGATATCAGACCACTACAATTGAAGACCGCGTCTAAACTTTCAGCTCATACAATAGAGATATCAGAGATCAGTAAGAGGCCCATGATCACTCTGGATAACTGCAGAGATCTACAGTAGTGGGAGACTCTGCATAGCAACAATAGTCTATACTGCACAAATCTGGCCTTTATGGAAGAGTGGCAAGAAGCCATTTTAAATATCATAAAAGTGTCGTTTAAATTTGCCAAAAGCCACCTGGGACACACCAAACATGTGGAGAAGGTGCTGTGGTCAGATAAACAAAATCAATTTTGACAATGCAAAACGTTATGTTTGGTAAAGCAACACAGCTCATCACCCTGAACGCACCATCCCCACTGTCAAACATGGTGGTGCAGCATCATGGTTGGCTTTTTCAGCAGGACAGGGAAGATGGTTAAAATTGATGGGAAGATGGATGGAGCCAAATACAGACCATTCTGGAGAAACCTGATGGAGTCTGCAAAGACCTGAGACTGGGATAGATTTGTCTTCCAACAAGACAATGATCCAAAACATAAAGCAAAATCTACAATGGAATGGTTCACAAATAAACATATCAGGTTTAGAATGGCCAAGTCAAAGTCAGACCTGAATCAATCAGATCTGTGGAAGAACTAACTGCTGTTACAAACGCTCTCCATCCAACCTCACTGAGCTCGAGTGTTTTGCAAGGAGGAGAAAATGTCAGTCTCTCGATGTGCAAAACTGATAGAGACATACCCTGCCGATTACAGCTGTAATCGCAGCAAAAGGTGGCGCTACAAAGTATTAACTTAAGGGCTGAATAATTTTGCACTAATATTTCAGTTTTTATTTGTTTAAAAGGTTTGAAATATCCAATAATTTCTTCCACTTCATGATTGTGTCCCACTTGTTGTTGATTCTTCACAAAAATTACAGTTTATATCTTTATGTTTGAGGCCGAAATGTGGCAAAAGGTCGAAAAGTTCAAGGGGCCGAATACTTTCTAAGGCACTGTATAAAGAGACTTCAGATACAGTATTAGGGGACCACTAAGGTCTATATAAAAGAGACTTCAGATACAGTATTAGGGGACCACTAAGGTCTATAAAAAGAGACTTCAGATACAGTATTAGGGGACCACTAAGGTCTATATAAAAGAGACTTCAGATACAGTATTAGGGGACCACTAAGGCCTATTTAAAAGAGACTTCAGATACAGTATTAGGGACCACTAAGGTCTATATAAAAGAGACTTCAGATACAGTATTAGGGGACCACTAAGGTCTATATAAAAGAGACTTCATATACAGCATTAGGGGACCACTAAGGTCTATATAAAAGAGACTTCAGATACAGTATTAGGGACCACTAAGGTCTATATAAAAGAGACTTCATATACAGTATTAGGGGACCACTAAGGTCTATATAAAAGAGACTTCAGATACAGTATTAGGGGACCACTAAGGCCTACATAAAAGAGACTTCAGATACAGTATTAGGGGACCACTAAGGTCTATATAAAAGAGACTTCAGATACAGTATTAGGGGACCACTAAGGTCTATATAAAAGAGACTTCAGATACAGTATTAGGGGACAAGAGACTTCAGATACAGTATTAGGGGACCACTAAGGTCTATATAAAAGAGAATTTAGATACAGTATTAGGGGACCACTAAGGTCTATATAAAAGAGACTTCAGATACAGTATTAGGGGACCACTAAGGTCTATATAAAAGAGACTTCAGATACAGTATTAGGGGACCACTAAGGTCTATATAAAAGAGACTTCAGATACAGTATTAGGGGACCACTAAGGTCTATATAAAAGAGACTTCAGATACAGTATTAGGGGACCACTAAGGCCTATTTAAAAGAGACTTCAGATACAGTAGGGACCACTAAGGTCTATATAAAAGAGACTTCAGATACAGTATTAGGGGACCACTAAGGTCTATATAAAAGAGACTTCATATACAGTATTAGGGACCACTAAGGTCTATATAAAAGAGACTTCATATACAGTATTAGGGGACCACTAAGGTCTATATAAAAGAGACTTCAGATACAGTATTAGGGACCACTAAGGTCTATATAAAAGAGACTTCCTATACAGTATTAGGGGACCACTAAGGTCTATATAAAAGAGACTTCATATACAGTATTAGGGACCACTAAGGCCTACATAAAAGAGACTTCAGATACAGTATTAGGGGACCACTAATGTCTATATAAAAGAGACTTCAGATACAGTATTAGGGGACCACTAAGGTCTATATAAAAGAGACTTCAGATACAGTATTAGGGGACCACTGAGGCCTATATAAAAGCATCAAAAGAGCACCATGTCATAGGACCTTTAAATATACCGCAGGCTATCTATTCATATTGCCAATAGCATGCCAGTACATGTTATGAAAACATTTTGAAAAATTACTATCAGAACCAAAAATTGGGTTTAAACAATTCTAATTATAATCACAGTAAATAGGCTGCATAATACATCCATGATCTACAGTAAATGTAAAGTATAGAGACCATTGTCTTCTTTAAAATACAATGTAATTTGCATTTTAAATTTGCATGGAAATATGGAAACATTCTTATACTATTAATACAGTATAGTCTCAGCTGTAAAGCATATCTAATGCTGTTATTCCTAGCATTGGATATGACAAATGCCTTTGGTGTGGGAGACCTGGGTTCGATTCCCACTGCAATACATCAACCAACGTGTCCCCGAGCAAGACACTTAACCCCTAGTTGCTCCAGAGGTGTGTTACCTCTGACATATATAGCAATTGTAAGTCGCTTTGGATAAAAGCGTCAGCTAAATGACATGTAAAAGACGCACTCACCACTTTCTTGGCCATTTCCATCCTGTGTGCTCTTGCAGAACAGTGAGACCAGTAATAACCATGGGATCATCATAATCCCCTTTACAAGGACCATTTGGGATCAGCTGTTATTCCTTTAATATAAACTTGTCAGCAAGCCCTCATTGACTTAGTGCTGTCATCATAGACAAGACATCCGAAACGTCCACTTATTACACTTCATACCTGTTTAAAAAAAAGAATTAGTAAAAAGAATTATCAGTTCATTCACTGCCAAAATAATAAGGAAAGGGAATATTCTTGACTCCTGAGGCATTTTTACAAGGATTAATTTAAAATACTTACATGAGGATGTCTGACTGGTTGTCATGGATCTTGCACACGGAATGAATTTAATGTGAAGGAAATAAGGGGTAAGAATAAAACTGAAAGAGTTACAGTGTCAAGTTACGCCCTGCAGTAAACACTCCCTTTAAAAGTAGCCAATGATACAATGCCTTGGAAATCCATTTGCTGTTTGAGCTCATAGTTATTGTGAAATCCATGTGGACTTCAATGCAGGAAGTGGAGAGGCTGCCTTCTGGTAATCTTGAGTCACGGTGGCCAGATCAGACATGCCTTACATGCACTCAGAATGTTTGTATTCGTAAGAAATTACTTTACTAAACACTTGTTTCAGTATCTGAGTGTGGCAGGCCTTTATCAAGACAAGTAAGAAAAGTCCTCTTTATTTGTTAGGATTTTTTCTCATAAGTCACACTTTCAGCTGTACTCTGGAGAGAAAATCAGGAATCTGTACAACTTCCTTTTGCTTGTATGGTGATCCAGACTAAGCAAAACACATGTCCACACTGAGAACTGAAGCTCTTTTTTGAAAATACCAAAGTCAGAACCTTTTCTGTCAAGTGCACTTAAACATGTTCCTTAATATATATAGTCACTCTGGTCAGCAGTACAAGAGGAAAGAAAGTAAGAATAGAATAGGAAGCTGAGGTCACTGAGTTACAAAAGAGCAACAGAATGTTTACATTTCAAGGAAAAGTTATCAGAATTAGTAGAACCACATTTCACAATAGACAGTATATTCATTATTCCTCTTTCGTAACGGGCCTCTACCAAACTTCATTAAAATCCACAGTTTTGTAATTTAAAATCAAACAGGCACTTGAACCAATATGTACTATCCTAGGTACTGTATATCACCATCTGAACTCACATTAGATTTAGCTAACTGTAAAGAGGAGGTGTAACGTTACGAATAGCCACTGTTCTGATTCGGGTGTCTGGGTCTGTTTCCCGATGGTGCAGTAAACTGCCGTTAGCGTCCTTAGCACCGGAGTTAAGTGCTGACCAGGTTTGGATTGCTGTAATGATAGTGGCTGGCTGCTAGCTGGCTGGGGGCTGACTGTGGATGTCACTGAAGCTTTGCAGCGCCGGGAGAGTGAGGCAGACAGACATGGGTGTGCTAGCTGGCTAAATTACCATTACGTAGATTAGTCGTCCTAATATACAGTTAACATTACTGTTGAATTCGTTGGTTAGCCCAGAATTGTTAACCAATCATACTAAAAATAACTGAGCGTGTTGAACGATGTCGCAATCTTATGTTACCCACCAAGAATTGGCTAACGTTATAGACCAAGCATTAGCATTAGCTACTTGTCAACCAGCACCTTTTTCTAGTAGGTACCAAAGCACTTTTCCTCTTCGGTCCCCCTACAGGTTGGAAGCGGAATTGTCTGATTGCCAGCTCTATCTCCACAGCTCTGTGGAGTAAGGTCTGTTTGCATTTCTTTAAACCAATCACAATCGTCTTGGGCGGCGCTAAGCTCCAGACCATAGACTGTATATATTAGTGGACAGCTCATCCGGTTTGGCAAAGTGCTGCAAATGCGGAAGTGCCTTAAAGCTGCATTCTATCTGGATTCCAGCAGGGGGCGACACGTGCGGTTGCAAAAGGAGGTCAGTTTCTGTAGAAGTCTATGAGAAAGTGACCCACTTCTCACTTGATTTATTACCTCAGTAAACCTCTTCATAATGAGTTTATGGTCTCAATCGCTAGTTTTAAGTCTTCTGCAACACAGAATGATGTTCATTTTTTGAATTATGGTCTCGTTGATTTTAAAATCGGCGATAAAGCAGGGGGTGTTTTAGGGCGTGGCTATGATGTGATTGACAGTTCGCGGTCTGTCAATCATGACAAGAGGTTTAGCAAAGCTTATCCATGGCACGTAAACTTCATTTTGGATGTTGACCAGCTTTCTTCGTAGTGATTGTGACACTTTGGTTGCCTAATAATGTCTTGTTCAGCGTTCGGTTGGACGACAAGACACTCAAAGGAGTCGGCAGTTCAGTTTTTCTGGTAAGTAACGTTACATTTTTTTTAAATACTGTTTTTCGTTAGCCAACGTTAGCATCCCAATTAATATCAGTTTGCTAGCTAGATTGCACCTTGCTAACCAAGCTAGCGGGCTAACATTATGCAGACCGTATAAACTGATTCAAATATATATTTAACGTTACAGTCGTATACAGTAGCTATGCATACGGTCTCGCCGGCGATCTAGTTTTAACCATATGTGGTGTTATTGCTAATCGATGCGCATGCCTCCCTAACCCGCAAGCTAACACTACCATTACATGTAATGGTAGCTAATGTTAGCTTAAAATCAAAGCCTGATATAGCTAATGCTATGGTGCAAAATCATATTAAACCCTATATTCGCACGGGATTAGAATAATTTTGGGACTGCATGTGATTTAGAAATTACCCCCTCACATCTGAGTTTCGTGTGGCGCATTCGCACAGGACAAGCAGAGACTGCTTTTACTTGAATATACTGAAAGAGTTGGGTTACCCGGAGGTGCCCGAAGGACAGGCACATAATATCATCCCCGCCGCGGCGGCACCCACACAGCATCACCGTCACCCTCACCCTCGGACAAAGCTGCGGGGGGAATGCGTGGACTCGGAGACGGAGGTCTCTGGGCGGGGCAGTGAGCCAGAATATGCGTTGATGCTGTTACACTGATGTCTTTCTTCCACTTACTGTAGTTGTGTCTGCTAATCTATTTGAAGACCTTCTGTCAGCACATTAGTCTGTTTTAAGATGAGTCACATACATGTTACAATCTATATTTACAAGTGCTGTTTATTACGAAAATGTACATATCATTAAAAAAGTGTTGCGTACAATACACATTGTCTAAGATAAATTTGACATGTAGGAGTATGTTTACATAATACTGCATGTCCTCAACTGAAGCATAGATTCATGTACAAGCGCATATATTAATATAATTCATTGTGATCTACCATGCCTTAACTACATGTTTGTCTATTACAAACATTTGCCTGTCCTCCACCACTAGCCGGCCTACTGTCTTCCTCTGACTGACCCACTCCTTCCCAGAAACCACCACCCGTTCTCCATCCTGGAAACTTTGACGTGCTTTTCCCCCCTCAGAAACCTGGACTCGATACTTCAAAATAAAGCCTGTTAATTCACACTCCTGGCTCTGCGTTCTGTTCACTATTCAAACCTAAAAGTTAGCACTTTAGAAATATGTATAAGGCATATAATTGAGATATTTTATGTATAGGATTAAACTGTTAGAATTAGATATTGACATTGCATGTCCTTGTATGGTTTTTAGTTTTCATACTTTAAAAATGTCAGTGCAGTAAATATAAGGTACATTGATTTAATTATTACATTGAATAAGTTGTTTATTTTTTCTTTGCAATTTGTGATCATACTTTTGTTATAATGAATTTACAATAACCCTACACAGATTAAACAGCACATAGTGCATTTTCAATTACCTACTAAACACTTGACTAGGTATTTGAAATATATTCAAATATATAAATTAATCTAAAAGGTACATAAAAGTACAAAAAAGTGTTTTCATGGTGATGAAAATTGACAAGTACATAAAGCCACAAGAAAAGCACAAACTACATTTTGCTGATCCTTTGTCAACATTTAAGTAAGTATGGTAACATTTAAGAAATCATTTGTTGATTAAAGCCCAAATAGACACTTTAAATCAATTACAAATTCTATCAAATTACCAATGTCTTGTATGACTACAATACTGTATGTTCCTATAGTTCAGAAAAACAACATGTAGCTTTAGAAAGACCTTTATTTCACATTGAAATGGGCATTAACTTCAAAAACTACATAAACCACAAACACTGGCAATATTTTTAACATTATGTTTAAAGTGATGAATTAAATAATGTAGTTCACCTTTTACAATCCAGTGTAAATTCCACACATAAATCACTGCTGTGGATCAAGTTAAAGGCAAACTTCCCTGTCACAAGTGAATTCTGCATAATAAAAAGAGGTAGTTGAATCACTAGTGCCACATTGTTAATTACAGTAGAAATGGTTGACATTACAAACCACAATATAAAAATATAGCTTAACATATAAAGCTTAAAGCACTTGTGCAGCACTATTCAGTCAAGTCCAAATGCCTGGGTAAAGAAATAAAAGCTGCCTTTACAATTACAGTGAGCATAGTGTGACAGTCTGTTGGTTGTCTGTAATGCACAGTGGAAAAAGAAAAGTAACTATTACTTAATTCTGAGGAATTGGGTTGGGTGCACATGCCATCGTGGCTCTCCACACTCCTATTTCTGAAAGAAAGAAAGAGTCATCAATTTCCATTTGAGCCCCTCATAGTTAAATATATATGCACACTAGCATGTAACTGTACTTCATTAATTATCTAGGAGAATACAGATGAATTAACAACAGTGTATTGTTCTTTAGTGTAACTTTAAGTCAGTTAAATGATCTTATTTCTGCTAACGTTAGCTTAAAAGCATGTAAAGGCAGTAGCAAGACTTTATCGGTGCTTTATGGTTATTACAGTTAGCCAAACGTTCTAATAAACTTGGTTAAACATTTGCTAATAGTTAGCGTTAGATAATGATAAGCATTGACAATCACCGTTTCGTAGCTAAACTTCAATTTGCAGAAAATTAACGTTAGCATGTTTTACCATAAGTGGCTAGCTAACGTTACAGACAATTTACATGGTAACATCAGATACATTTACTTTACAATATGACTCCTCTTATATGACTATGGGACAAAGATATATTTAAAACCTAGCAAAGCTAAATCTTACCTTGAATTATGTATGCTAGCTTTCAGCAGAAGATGCATCCAGATTGCCAGTGAACGTGTGTAATGTAACGAAGGGTGTAAGCAGCGTTGCTAACTCAAAAAAAAATGAAATAAAGTCAGATACCGCCCAACTGTCTACGGCTCCTCCCTCACTCCTCCTTCGAGTTTAAAAACGTCACATCCGCAACCACGATGGCTGCGCCCATAAACGCAAACTCGACGACTCATATCAGCTCTCCACAAACCAATGGGTGACGTCACACATGCTCTGTCCATTAATATTAACAGTCTATGCTCCAGACGCAGCGACAGTAGCTCTGCTAAATAGTCTCTGGAAGGAACTTGTTTTGGAGGAACATTTGCACCCCGCAAAAGAAAACGCCACATACAATAAATGAAGTTAACTGTTGACACAATACAGTAACATATTTAAATTAGCTGATACATGGTTAAACATTATTAGCTCTTACAGGTGTATGTACTGTGTGTCCACAGCACTCATCAGTCCCAAAACGTCCCAGTTAGATAGTAAGTGCCATAATCATATTCTTTGTGAATCTTTACAATCATTCCCCGAAAAAACCAAGCAGGCCTGCCTAGTTGCACGTTTCAAATTTTCATGAAATCTTGCCATTTTCAGCAAGTAGCTTGCTAGCTCGAGAGTTTGAGAACAGCAACGCAGTGAGTGGAAGGTTATGGACATCTGCCCGTGAGCCACGCCACGATGTCAGGCAATTATCCTGGAATCGTACTTCTGTTGATCCAGACTATTTCCAAAGTGACTGTTTTAATTTTATAATGCCACCATCACAAAGCCAATCACATTTTGTCTCAAGTGACAGATAAAACCTTTATGCTTGAACTTCATGATAAAAAGTGACACGAGGGTCATTGGGAAGAACGGCATTGTGAAATAAAACATACTTCGGAAAAAAAAATGCTTAAATGAAATATAAATAGACCTGTTATACATATGATAATATAATATGAGTTTTGAAAATGTATTGGATTATTGCACAATTTACTTATATTTCCTATTTTGTATTTATTCATATTGATTTATGTCATTTTGAAAATGTTGGGTCTCTATACATCTCTATGGCTGATGCTTTTAAAAAGGAATACAAACTCAAACAGTAGTCCCTCCAGTTAAAGGCCAAACTATGCGTTTATGTGTTTCATAAAGTATAACAACAAGGTGTACTTTGGAGTTGATTACCATCCATTTGAATTCAACCATTTCCTCTGGAGTTTAAGAGAAGTGGGCGTATTGTTTTAGTTTAAAAATGGTTTCTGCACTAAGCCAAGAACCTTTTGTTGTGGATGCCTTGGTTAGGTGCCAGAGTCAGTCATGGATTCCTGTGTAATACCTTGGAAGAGGAGAGCAAGATGTTGGGTGGGGGTGGGGGGTTGTTAGTGACTTGGCTGGGATTGTAACACAAGGTTGAGTTCAGGGTGAGTTATAGTGGCATTTGAATGTGCCAGAGGCCACCAAATGTGGGCTATTATGGCAAAAAACATCTTGGGGGGGGGGGGGTATGACCCAGACCCCCCTACACTACCACCAAATTCCACCAAAAAAGGTGTTTCCATCAATCATAAGTGAAATGTAGGCTACTTGGAATCTGTGATTTGGTGAGATAAGTGGTAGAGGATCTTTTCAATAAAAATCCTCCTCCTGAACAATCTGTCATTAAAGCAGTAATACTAAACAATACAATCTCAGCAACATAAGACAATAAGGGAAAAGGTTTAGTTTGTGAAGGACACAGAAAGGATGGTGTGGACACGATGGTCTCTGCCTCTTCATACACCTGAAAACACACAGGATATTGGTCTACATTTACAGTAGTGTACTTCTTTCAAATTACAGTGGATTAGTTCCAGTAAAAGCAACAGGGACTAGTTTGTTTAACTAAAAATGTTGCGTCAACTGCTGGGGAAACTCAAAGCATTATTCGCCTTGCTTTTCTAATACTTTCTGATAAATAATGTAATATTTGCATCTTTAATATATAATATATTAGAGATATGCTTTATTTCATTTTAACACGTTTTCAAGATAATATTAACTGGAAGTAAAACTATTACCTTTAAAAAATAAAAATAAATATAAATAAGAAGGTGTTGACCCCAGGAAGCATATTTGCGTTTCCCAAGATGGTGAAAGCAAAGTCTATATCGGCGACGTTGCACGAATTACCGGGGGCACGTTCCGGAAATTCCGCCGGATGACAGTCACCTTCTGCTTTCCTTGTGTTGGCGTTCTAACCTCTGGTGGATTTGTGAGGACTGTGGTTAACTGCTCCTCAGATCTCTGCAGGGTAAATCCAGACAGCTAGCTAGACTATCTGTCCAATCTGAGGCTATGTTTAGACAGAAACGATCTGAAGAGAAAACGCAAAAGTGGCGTTGCGTTCTCACTTTTTATTCCGCGTTTAGACAGTTTTGTAGTTTCTCCGCATCGCTGTGGATGAAGGTCAGGCAATGCGAGGCTAACAGAGGCATGACCAGCACTACTCTGCTTCTGATTGGCTAGAACTCGTTGCTTTTGTTGGATTAGTTAGGTGTAGGCATGAGGAGTGAAATTGGCTAGGGTTAAGAATAACAGTGTAAGCCAATCAAACGCAGAGTAGGGCGGAACATTCCTTCGACATCCTAGGAAACGCTAATTCATCTCCCGCATGACTGATTGCTTTCCTGGTAGTGGCTAATGGGGATCCAAATAAATCAATAAAAATGTAGCGCAGCGTGAATGCAGCCTAAGAGTCTAAAAGAAAAGTCCAAGGAAACACTCACTGCTGCTCATTAAGCTAATTGTTTTGAGTGCATAGCGATAACTGAAGGCTACTGATGCCATCATCGGGGTTATCTTGGCTTGGGCTTGAAGACTACAAATGTGTAACAGTTAGCCTTTATGGCCATCCTTTTTTCTAAATCCGTTTCTTTCTTCCAACTTCATGGAAAAAGAGCAGCTGCCCAAAGTTGGATGACAGGTTCTATCCTGCTAAGTGGAGGATTAAAATGTTAACAATTATCACCAGTGTTTTAAAGGTTTCCCTTCACAAGGCATTATTGCTACAGTAGCAGATGGCATGCATGTCCTAGTTTTTGTACCAAGGGACCCTGATTCAGAGTGGTCTGGTTGAACTACCAACCTTTAGTTTTATTTGAAGGTTTCAGCTGTGAGAGGAATAGGTACTGTAGAAGTTATTAAAACCCCAGTCTATATCGACCACGGTTAATTTACGGTATAGTAAAAGGTGCTGACGTGCAAGGTGAGCGTATTGTGTCACTTCCGGTGTTCCCGTGTTACAAACGCTAGTTTGCTGCTCCAGCAAAAACTTACTGAACTCTGCTTCACTGTTTAAATTAAACGTCTATTTGCCTGGATTGCATTTGAATTGTTCTACTCAAGCACGCTGTTAGCTACTTTAGCTTAGCCATTAGCAATGGCTAATTCCTCTCCCTCTCCTGCTCTTTCTTGCTCTGTGTGTCAAATGTTTAGCTATTCCTCTGCCTCCTTTAGTGATAACGATACATGTAATAAATGTAGTATATTCGCTGCTCTGGAGGCAAGGCTTAGTGAATTTGAGGCACGGCTCCGCACCATGGAATCAGAATCGTATGCTTCCGTAGCTAGCCAGCGCCATGTAGTTAATGCGGGCCACCATACTGTAGCTTCTGTAGCTTCTGCTAGCTGTCCGACATACCCCGAGCAGCCGGGCGAGTGGGTGACTGTCCGAGGGAAGCGTAGCGTTAGGTCTAAACCAGGGAGTGCACATGATGACGGTCGCTCTAAACCGGAGCATCTTCGCCTCTCTAACAGTTTCTCCCTACTCAGTGATACACCCACTGAGAAGCCAGTTCTGGTTATTGGGAGCTCTATACTGCGATACGTGAAGCCGGCGGCCCCAGCAGCTACAGCACCTACGGTCATATGTGTCCCCGGGGCTAGAGCGGGCGAATCCCATCTAAAGCTGCTGGCTAAAAAGAACCGTAAATACAGTAAGATCATACTTCACGTAGGTGGTAATGGTCGTGATTCGGAGATCACTAAAATGAATGTTGAGTCACTTTGTGCATACGCAAAGACAATGTCGGACTCTGTAGTGTTCTCTGGACCCCTGCCAAACCTGACCAGTGATGAAATGTACAGCCGTACGTCATCCTCCCACCGCTGGTTGTTGGGGTGGTGCCCAGCTAATGATGTGGGCTATGTGAATAACTGGAGGGCGTTCTGGGGAAAGCCTGGTCTGATTAGGAGAGACGGCATTCATTCCACCTGGGACGGAGCCGCTCTCATATCAAAAAAAGTTTATCGGACATACACCATGACAACCCAAGTTTGATATTAGTAATCAGACGCGCCCCTCTGTGCTTCCGTTGGAGCAGTCGCCCACTCATAGTCTAATAAGCACGGTGTCTGTCCTCCGACTCAGATCGGTTAAATCAAAGGTAAACAAAAGATGCGCTATACTTAATAACCTAATTGGAATTAAAACGACTGCAACAATAGAACAAAATAGGAAAATTAGATGTGGACTATGTAAGGGTTAATGCCCGACGAGGTGTCCATTGTCAGGTCCATTGCCTCCGCCGAAGTCCATTAATACCTGACAATGGACACCTCGAAGGGCATTAACCCGCTTATACCATGGTCACTTGCCAAATAACATATTTTTAAAACATTAGTTCATATTTTAATTAGTTTTACAATCGAAATCTAAAGTTTATCCAAACAATAACTCCGTTTCCCTGGTTACGCCTGACTGGTTCTTATGCAATACAAACGTTGTTATCTCCACCAGGAATTAGGAAGAACCTTAGATACGACTTGCCTCCCTTAGCAACCGGAGATATTTATGTAGTCCGCTCAGCTGATAGAACCATGGATAGAACTCTTCAGTTTAGCTACAAGCCAGAAAGCTAACTATGCTAGCAAGATCCAAAGTCAATAACATTGTGTACAGTTGGCAATCAGTAAAAATAATTTGACAGTATGTTGAACAACAAGACAAGCTAGCTATCCAGTCATGTCATTGTCCCCAAAACAATATAACAACTTTTACGAAGAATTTGATCCGCGATGTGTAACGTTGCTGTCGGCTGCAGCGGCGCAGCCTGAAGCAGCGAGCTGAACAGTGAACGGGATGAGAGATAACGTTATTCACTGTGAAACAAAGTCAGTCCTGAGGGCCAGTAGAACTTACTTCTTGCAGCCTGTGTGTTTTAGCGCCATCCTGTGGTGTTCAGAGGACGATTTGGAAATAATAAATCCACATTTCCTTTTTGATTTAATGTAGCGCATTCATATAGAACAGTAAACAGTCAGTTTCACCGGAACTCCTTTAGTTGGTGTCCTACATCACTTTTTAATGGACACCTTGCAGCCAATCAGAATCGAGTATTCACCCAGACCATGGTATAATAAATATTAGATCTCTGTCTTCTAAAGCAGTATTGGTAAACGAGCTAAATGAAGCCACTCCTCCCAGTCATATTAATACTCAAATTCCTAGAGGCTGAGGCCGAGGAGGGGGAGTTGTAGCCATCTTTGATTCAAGCCTGTTAATTACTCCTAAACCTAAATTAAATTATAACTCGTTTGAAAGTCTTGTTCTTAATCTTCAACATCCAAAATGGAAAACATTACAGCCAATTATATTCGTTGTTATTTACAGGGCTCCCGGTCCGTATTCTGAATTTTTATCTGAATTCTCAGAGTTTGTATCATGTTTAGTCCTTAAATCAGACCAAGTACTTCTTGTAGGTGATTTTAATATCCATGTGGACGTTGACAATGATAGCCTTAGTACTGCTTTCAACTCATTATTGGATTCAATCGGTTTCAGTCAGACTGTGCACAAGGCGACGCACTGTTTTAACCACACCCTTGACCTTGTGCTGGCATATGGTATTGAAATTGAGGATTTAATAATATTTCCGCAGAATTCGGTATTATCAGATCATTCTTTAATTACTTTCGAATTCTTACTACCTGACTATATTAAATTAGATAAAAGCTTCTACACTAGATGCCTATCTGACAGTGCTATAGCTAAATTTAAGGAAGATATTCCAACAGCATTTGACTCTATGTCATGCCTTAACATAACAGAGGACCTCTATGTTAACCTCAGTCCCTCTCAAATTGATACATTTGTAGACGGTGCTACGACTTGCCTACGGACGACCTTAGACTCTGTTGCTCCCCTGAAAAAGAAGATGATGAAGCAAAGGAAATTAGCACCTTGGTATAACGCTCAAACTTGCAAACTAAAACAAATCTCGCGAAACCTCGAAAGTAAGTGGCGTTCCACAAAAGTGGAAGAATCCCGTTTGGATTGGCAAGAAAGTCTCAAAACCTATAGAAAGGCCCTAAGAAAGGCCAGATCAGACTATTACTCATTAGTAATAGAAGAAAATAAGAACAACCCAAGGTTTCTTTTCAGCACTGTAGCCAGGCTGACAGATAGTCACAGCTCTACTGAGCCATCTATTCCTCTAGCTCTGAGTAGTGATGACTTCATGAGCTTCTTTAATGATAAAATTACAACAATTAGAGATAAAATTCATCACCTTTTGCCCTCAACTTCTAACGGTTCACCTTTAAACGCAGGGTCACTAGAAATAATGACTAGTCTCGACATATACTTAGACTGCTTTTATCCTATAGACCTTCAACAATTAATGTTAAAGATATCCTCAGCTAAGCCATCTACCTGTCTCTTGGACCCTATCCCAACGAGACTACTCAAAGAAGCGTTACCCGTGGTTAACACTTCATTACTAAATATGATCAATCTGTCCTTATTAACAGGTTATGTACCGCAGTCATTTAAAATAGCTGTGATAAAACCTCTTCTGAAAAAACCACCCTCGATCCTGAGGTCTTAGCAAACTATAGACCTATATCTAACCTTCCCTTTCTATCCAAGATCCTTGAGAAGGTGGTTGCTAATCAGTTATGTGATTTTCTACATAGCAATAGTTTATTTGATGACTTTCAATCAGGATTTAGAAAGCATCATAGCACAGAGACGGCACTGGTGAAAATTACTAACGACCTTCTAACTGCTGCAGACAAAGGACTTCTCCATCCTTGTTTTACTAGATCTTAGTGCTGCATTTGACACTATTGACCATACAATCCTGTTACAGAGATTGGAACACCCGTAGTTGGCATTAAAGGAATTGCTCGAAGCTGGTTTAAGTCCTATTTCTCTGATCGATCTCAATTTGTTAATGTTAATGATAAATCCTCCAAGTACGCTAAAGTTAGC
Organism: Perca fluviatilis; assembly: GCF_010015445.1. Lineage (NCBI taxonomy): Eukaryota > Metazoa > Chordata > Actinopteri > Perciformes > Percidae > Perca > Perca fluviatilis. The sequence goes on from NC_053128.1 coordinate 3,593,601, forward strand.
CATGGCGTTCCTCAAGGCTCAGTGCTTGGACCAATTCTATTCTCCTTATATATGCTTCCTCTAGGCAATATTATTAGGAAACACTCAATTAACTTTCACTGTTATGCGGATGACACCCAATTATACCTGTCAATCAAACCAGACGAAACCAGTCAGCTAGCTAAACTTCAAGCGTGCATTAAAGATATAAAATCCTGGATGACCTATAATTTTCTGATGTTAAACTCTAACAAAACTGATGTTATTGTCCTGGGCCCTAAACACCTCAGAACCTCATTATCTAAAGACATAGCTACTCTGGATGGTATTGCCCTGGCCTCTAGCACTACTGTCAGAAATCTAGGGGTTATTTTTTATCAGGATATATCCTTTAACGCCCATCTAAAACAAACCTCAAGAACAGCCTTTTTTCATTTTTGTAACATTGCCAAAATTAGGAATATCCTGTCTCAAAACAATGCTGAAAAACTAGTTCATGCATTCATTACTTCCAGGCTGGACTATTGTAATTCCCTACTGTCAGGTTGCTCAAATAAGTCCCTTAAGACTCTCCAGCTGATCCAGAATGCTGCAGCGCGTGTTCTCACAAGAACTGAGAAAAGAGATCATATTTCACCTGTATTAGCTTCTCTGCATTGGCTTCCCGTTAAATCCAGGATTGAATTTAAAATCCTTCTCTTGACCTACAAAGCTCTATATCTAGAAGAGCTCCTAATACCTTATTGTCCCACTAGAGCACTGCGCTCCCAGAATGCAGAGTTACTCGTGGTACCTAGAGTCTCTAAAAGTAGAATGGCAGCCAGAGCCTTCAGTTATCAGGCTCCTCTCCTATGGTACCAGCTCCCGATCTGGGTTCGGGGGGCAGAAACTGTAATCGCATTCAAGAATGAACTTAAAACTCTTCTATTTGATAAAGCTTATAGTTAGGGAGTGAGGAGTTGCAGTGTCCACCTAACTGGCCCACCTACTTCTCTTCATAATTGTTAGATTAATAATATATAACAAAGTAGAGGGAGGCAGGCCAGCAAAGCCAGAGTTCTAAGCCCGAAAAAGCTACCTCTCCTTATGACCTGTCTCTCTTAGTTACACTGTTATAGTTTTAGACTGCCGGGGGACTTCCTTCCTTTGACACACTGAGCTGCTCTCTCCTCTCCCTTTCTATTACTATTTGTGTGTATCCCGTCCCAGAAATGCTTTTTATTAATCCTAGCTTCTGGGGAGTTTACTCCCCGGAGTCCTTGTGTTTTTTTCCCCCAGCGTATTTCCTTGGAGAACGTTGGCACCAAGATCTTGGTTCCAGCTGTCGCCGTGGTCCTGCTGCACTCCGTGCTGAGCTCAGCGGTGCTCTGCAATGTCATGCTGCGTCCTGCTGAACCCTGCTTCTTCCTGCTGAACCCTGCAGCTTCCTGCTACGTCCATCCATGCTCTGCTGGGCCCCGCTACATCCTGTAACGCCCTGCAGCGCCCTGATATGACATGAACTACTACGACTACCATTTGAAGTCACTGTTCCATTATTAATGTGACTATTAATAATATCATATATCATATCATCATATCCCCAACCAGCACCGTCAGACACCGCCTACCAAGAGCCTGGGTCTGTCCCAGGTTTCTTCCCAAGAGGGAGTTTTTCCTCGCCACTGTCGCACTGCTTGCTCTTGAGGTAATTGTTGTAATTGTTGGGGCTTTGTAAATTATAGAGTGTGGTCTAGACCTACTCTATCTGTAAAGAGTCTCGAGATAACCTGTGTTATGATTTGATACTATAAATAAAATTGAATTGAATTGAATTCTGGTGCCGCCGGAAGTTCGTCTGGATGTTCCTCATTTTCAGTCTGATGTCCCTCACCAACTTCCTTTGTGTTGGCATTCTAAACTCCGGTGGATTATGGTTAACTGCTTCAATCCAAACAGCTAGCTAGAATATCTGTCGACTCTGAGTTTTCTCTTGCACGACAAAAACAACTTTGAAACGTACACGTTCCACCAAAACAAGTTCCTTACCGAGGCTATTTTGCAGAGGGACAGTTGCGCCGTCCCAAGAAGAATCTGGATTGGTTTAAAGAGAGGGCAATAAACCAGAGCATGTTTTTGTCATATCTCGGAATGTTGTGTGGACTAGCCAGACCTCACTCTGCAGCGCTGTGGAGGAAGGTCTGGAAATGCGAGACTAAGAAAACGCACATCTACAAAATCCACCAAATATATGAACTTGTCATGAAATGTTGATATACCTGACAAAAGGAAGAAGCTCCCTTTCTGGAGCATTGGCCTGGTGATGGGAAATGATGTAGCTGGTAAAAGGGTTGTTGCAGATGAGGCAGAACTGAGACCAGTAGTGGAGTGAAGTCCAAGACCTAGATAGAACATGAACTCATGCACAGGCTAAGAAAGCAGTCCAAGAACAGGAGAGGTACTGTATTTTCTGAGTTGGTAGAGCCAGAGCTTACAGCAGAGAGCCAGGAGCCTATTTCACAGCTGGCACTAAAGACCACAGTAAGAGTCTAGTGAGGCTGCGGAGTATAACAACTCCAATGTTCAAAGCGCTGACTCTGAGGAATACACAGCCGCCATTAAAAGGACTGGGAATATGTGAGTGCTTGCCAGGCAGTGAGGGTCTAACACACATATGCTATCCCATTGAATTATGGGAAGATGTAGAATCCAGTGTTTTTTAAGCTTGAGTCATAGTAGGGACTGAGGCCCCATTTGAAACCTGGTACTAATGTGATCTGTTGGAACAAATTCCGAGAGTCAAATTTATTTTGAAATGTAAAAAAAATTATACTTATCGAATGCTGAAATTACTATTCACATCTTTATTTTTTAGAAATGTGTTGGCTAACATTAGCGATGTTCACCCCTCTCTCCTTGGCCTTCCCGCATGCGAAAACAAAATGCTTTTGTCATGTCGGGTGAGGAACCCTTAGGGCATGGAGCTACTGTAGAGACGGAGCAGTAAACGGGAGTGTCAGGTTGCGGCTGGGAATCAAAAGGATGGGATATACTGTTTTAACATAACGTATCAAATGCTTATGTTATCATTAATCAGCTTATTTTTGTTTCCTTACTGCTTCACGAGTTAGCTGCCAGAGACAGCTAACGTTAAAGGTAACGTTAGCTGCCTTTTAGCTGTCAGAGTCCGCTTCGAGTTTATATATTATTTTCTAATAGATGAATTCTTATTAACGTGACAATCTGCAAGAAACAGGTTGCTAATCAACTGCCAAAAAAGTAACGACAGCAACATTTTGAATAGTTATCAATGCTGTTACTCCGTTTGACATATCGTTGCATGCTGTCAGTGTGCTAACTGAGCACCGTTAGCCTTTACTACAGAGCCGCTTCAATGTAAACAAAGTGGCGTGCCAGAAATGTAATGGGTGTGCCCCTTCGAGTTCTGTTTGAAGTCCCTCTAGTGGACAGAACGTATAAAAACAACCACATGCCATTAGTGGCATTAGCAAAGCAAAAGCCTGAGTAGCGTATTAAATATTAATAATTGGTTTAAATATAGCATTCAAATATAATTTGCATATATAAAATAAAATCTGAATGGTATTATAGAGGAAGGTTGACAGGCCACTGGTAGCAAAGCGGACGCCAACAGAAAAAAAGTGGAAGGATATCTGGCCGAAAAAAAAAAAAGGACATCCGGCAGAATTTCCAGCGGCACTGGAGCAATATCGGAAGTGGAACGTCGTGTGTATGTATGTATGTATGTATGTATGTATGTATGTATGTATGTATGTATGTATGTATGTATAGACTAATGGATGTGTAACAATAAGTCACTGGTTTAATAAAGACTAATGGATGTGTAACAATAAGTCACTGGTTTAATAAAGACCCACTAGTTTCTGCTGGCATGAAACACGTCAGTAGTGCATTGAGATGGTGCTGAAAAGCAAATGGTGCTACACTAAAACTTAGGACAAATACGACAAAACCAACAATACGACACAGCAAGTGTTTTGAAAAACATGCATTTAATTTAGGAAGAAATTAATTTGAACAAAACATCACTGCCCCATCCATGCGTAATTATGCAATTTTCCTGCTTGACTACACTCCCAAAATCATTAGCTTAATTTCTGCTTTCACAATAATTACACTTCTTCCTGACTGGACAAAAGCCTATCGAGTGGAGGCATCTCTTCCAGAGATAGAGATATCAAATCTGACGTCTATCTGAGGAGGACTCCTTGATTTCGCAGTTTACAAAATGTTTTTTAAAACACATTTTAAATTCAGAAAGAAATATGTGGCTTGCCACGTCACAAGGCAAGGCAATATTACCCAATTTCAAACATGGCAATGTTACACTGATAAAATAAAAAATACTTTTAGGTCTCTCTGTCTTTTGAAGAAAAAACACACGCCGTGAAAGACAGCAGTGCAGAATCAATACTGCCACCCACTGGCTGTCATATGGTAGAACATTTTAATACAGTGGCGCTCATCAGTTTATGGACCCATGCTAAAGTTGACTAAAAAGAGGAATAAAAATAAATCTTTTGGAAATTGATCTTAATTTAAAAAAAAAAAAAAAAAAAATTGGGAAAATCCAACCTTTAAGGACACCAATTTTCTTTGTGAATGTTACCTGTATTATTCTACCATGTGACCTCTGGTGGGTGCTGTACAATGCAGAAACAATTAACAAATGCCATTGCAAAGGAATAACCCACGGTGCAATGGAGCAAAATGCCACCTGATGCAGCAGTGTGGCTCTTGGGTTTGGTCTAAGGCACAGAGGCATGAACCAGTTTGTGGCTACACAATTCTCATTCGTTAGGCGTGGTCTCATCTGGTGACTTGTTGATAATAAAAATCATGAAATATCCACCCATATCCATCAACAAGATCATTTCTGTTAATTATTTGTCCATGTTCCACTTTGAAACAGAAACCTCTGTAAAACTGTGTCATTATATGCGACATTCAGAACCAAATCACTGATGTTGCGCCAACACAAAAATCACTTCCGGCTAGAGAACTGGCGGTTGATTTCAATTGCGGAGAAATGGGAAGTCTGCAAACTTGTTTATTTCCCATGTCATTATAAAAGCGTGACTGTGACGTTTAAAAAGATATCTAGTTAGACACAGCGGTGTGCGGGGTTGCTTTGCTAGAGTCTTTGATAAACCAAATCTAGTGTTAGGAACAGCAACATCTCACCGCCGGTCGGACTGACTGCTAGTTTGGGTGGTGTAATTTTCTTTTGTCTGTGGCCCAACAGCTAACGTTGGGGAAAGTGATGACATATGAAAGCATCAAACATGCATTTTAGATGAATAAGATGAGTACATCCAGTTGTTCCTTGCCCCCATTTGCTCAGCGCCGTTAAAAATTATATGTGAGAGAGGCCGAAGTTTTCTACCCGGAAGTTATTGTAACATGTAACAAACATTGTCATTGGGTCTATAGTGGCAAACAACATAAGTAAAGATAAAGTGGTGTAATGGCGTCCTGAGTAGGGCTGGGCCCCGAACGTCGATACTTTTATGGCACCGGCCGAAAATACTCAGATCCTACGAGTATCGAAAAATTATTTCTCTCTCGCCGCCAAATTTTGGTTCCAAAAGCGTCTGCGCGCAAGCTTATCTGTCCTCTGCATATTGACAGAGAACGGAGCGCCGACACACACAAGCACGCACCAACTCGAGCAAACTACGTGGCGATGCCGATAAAGTGGTTTCAAGTGTGGTTACAGTTTTTCAAAACTTCACGCAGACACCATTCGCTGCGATATATTAATATGATTATTGGCCACTGAGCAGCTCCACTGGAGCGGTAGGAGGTTAAGGGCCTTGCTCAAGGGCACCTCAGTGGTGGTAATGAGGGAGGGACCAGCGCTGCTCTTTCACTTTCCCCCACCCAGATTTTATTCTGCCGGTCTGGGGATTGAATCGGCGAACTCCCGGTCACAAGCCACCACTGCCCAATGTTGACAACAGAGCAGTCAGTTTCTTGTTAAAGGTTTGCACTAAAAAGTCTTTGTTGTTTACATTCCTTTGCATTTTAGTTAGTTCAATATTAGGGCTTTGACTTTTGCCCAAAAATCATATTCGAAGTTCGTTTTTATATTAATATTCGAATATATTCGAATATTTATTAATAATATTTTGACCATTAAATGCCTTCAGTTTAAAAAAAAAAATTAAGTCAGACCCTGGATTAAACACAAACAGTGTGCTTTCGACAGGAAGTTCAGAGCTTTCACCGTAGCCTACGTAAGTGGTCTGATGTTGATACTCGTGTGCTGGTGTGTGCGTCGAGCCAGTGTGTGTGGGCGGTGTTGCCAACTTAGCGACTTTTTTTCACAAAAGCGACTAGCGACAAATCTGGCGACTTTCTGTAGAAAAGACAGCGACTTTCTGTAAAATAAAAAAGAGACGCCAGTATTGTCCAGCGAGCACGCCATGTATTTCTCTTCTGTAGCCGCCGAAACAGTCACCTTTCTCTTCTGTTGTGTGACAGAGGAGCAGCCCCCCCCCTCTGTGCTCTCTCCTCATGTGCAGCAGCACTGAGCAGCAGGTAGAAAGGGGAGAAGGGACAGGGTGCGGCGCCGGTGTAGGTAGGAGAGACAGCGGAACGCGACGGGAGAAAGACGCCGCTGAGCTGGCCTGGCCCTGGTCCTGGTCTGGCCCTGGCCTGGCCTGGCCTGGCCCTGGGCCAGCCTGCCTTCTTTGAGAATTCGGGGGGAATTCACCGTTACCGAGCCACGGCCGAGAGACGTGCGTCGCCGCGACGTGTAGTTACATTTTGAAATGCGTGAAAAAGCCTCGGAATCTGAACTGAAAACAACGTTTACAAGCAAACTCATTTACAAAAAATAATAGGTTCGAATATTAAGGGCTGGCTAATATTCGTTCGAATATCATTATTTTTTTAAATATTCGAATTATATTCGAATAACGAAGTTCGGAGTCAAAGCCCTATTCAATATTAGCCTGTACACAATGTCATTTGTTTATTATTTATAATATGTTCATATTGTGGCAAAAAGGTTTCTCTTTTTGTTAATTTTTAAAGTTCGGACTGATACCAATCCTGAGTATCTGACTGGTGCACCCCTATCCAAAAGCACAACCAGTTTTATTAATGTTACTCCAAGTGAGCAGTGTTAGCAGATTGTTTTAATTTTGATAACACAGTCACAATTAAGTTGGAAAATAAAAGTTTTGTGTTTAATGTATTTTTGTTGATGTATGTTCATGTAATGGATTTTAAAACATAAGGTATCGAAAAAAGTATCGTTAAGGAACCGGTGTCGAAACTGAGGAATCGAAATTGGCACCGGATTGAAAGATTATGAATGATGCCCAGCCCTAGTCCTGAGCAGTCCCCCCCCCACCCCACCCCTTGCCTGTGACGTCAGAGGTGAGATCCATAATGCCCAGCCATTACACAGCAGCTATCACGGCATCATTTAAAGTGCATGATTAATGATGATCAATACCATGGTGAGAACGCTGGTTCAGACTACCAACTGTAGCTTGCACCAGGTGGGGTTCAGTGTAGAGTTTAAAAACAATTACAACAATGCTGATGTTTTGATGTATTCAGAATGTTCTTTGTCACACGGCAGGAAGAAACCTTTTGTCTATCCGTCTTGGAGCCAACCCCTGTGACCGGAAGTAAACTCAAAACACATGGATTTGGAAATAACGCCTTCTTTTGGGCGACGACGGACCAACGGGAAAGGTTTTCATCCAAGGAACCGCCCTCAACTTCAAGAGAATATATTTGTGAAAGTGAGAAATGTTTGGGACTGAATAGATGTGGACCCGTTAGGAGAGACAGCTCTTTCAGCCCGCTGCAGCGTAAAATCCTGTTCGGTCATGTCATTTTATTATTAAATCTCTTTTGTTAAATCTTCATTGGACCGAGCCTCTCCTTTCTCAAAAACTCAAAGAACACGCAACATCAGTCACCCAAATGTCACCCAATCACACCAAGAGCGGTCTTCCTATCAAGCCTATCCTAGCCCTGTTGAGTCTACTTCCGTTACGAAGAGGTCAGTAAAGTCTGGAGGCCCTTCACAGTTTGGCTTTTGGGGTTTGTTCCAGCAGTGTCCTCATGTCCAACAGGGCGCCCTCCACGGCCTGGGCCAGATGTGCTGCGTTGGTTTCTTTACAGGTGTTGAAAGACGACACTGCAAAGTTGATGTGATCGTTCATAGGATTGTAGCACACGCCGTATCCGTCGGATGCAACCGGGCCGAAACACATGACGCAGTCAGTCTTGGACGGCACCTTGTGAAGAAATGAGAATGTGGTGTTAGTTAGCCAGGGTCAAATACTTGAAGAATAGTTTCCATCTTAGTTCAGTTTAGTCACTTTATTATCCCAGATGGGAAACTTGATCTTTAGTCAGGAGTCAGTGCAAGATAAAAAAACTAAACAAATACAAATTATAGTATAACTCCTAGTACACAAGGAGCAGGTTCGCATGAAAATGCAAGAAAAAAATTAATATTCTAAACATTCTGAGAATTTGTGAACTTGGTTAAAGCAACACTAGAGAACTTTTCCCACTACAGTTTGGAAGTGGAATTGTGAGAAAAGTTCTCCAGTGTTGCTTTAAGACAACATAGAGATGCCTGTAATTTATTTTCACAAAGATCAATACATGCCAACTTTATGTTTAAAGATGCTCTATTTTACATTCATTGTATACACAATTCAAAACAACTAAAAAATTTATTTTTTATTATAAATAAACTTCTGAGATTTTGCATACCAAACGTGCTCTTCGAATGTTGTGACTTTATCCCATGAACATCAAAGATTTTGTTTGGAGGACATCGCAGTATTTGTTTACACTACTGTATGCAGTAAAATGTAATGCACTGTGGGCTTAGTTTTTGATAAATTTTAAATTTGAATGGTAAATTTGTGGAGGACAGTCTGGAGTTTTTGTGTCAATTGAAACAAAAATGTTATGAAGGCCTCATCACACCATAGGAAGAATTCATCTACCACTGGCCAATGCTCAGATTCATCTTTAAGGAGCAGGCTGCAGGATGTGCCTGTCCCAATGCTGGCTTCTACGGTCATTGGTAGAGGTGCGACGTGACCTTCTCCCATGAGATCTCGCAAAATTAAACCGTGACGAGATTTCTCGTTGAGGTACCAAGTGTCTTGTGATATCAGTACACAAGCGCAGAGCAGCAGCCTCAATATTGGCGTAGAAGATCCGACGCCCGTTGTCCAAAGTTGACTGAGTTAACTTTTGCAGAGCAATAGTGAAAGAAAAAAAGCTCCCTGTAAAACCCATTGTTAGAATGTTGAGAGTAAGTCCGCTCCCTCTCCCTCTCTCTCTGCCCCCCCCTCGCACTCGGCCGAGACATACACTCGTCTGCAGCGGGTAGTTGACTGTGGCGCTGTCTTGAGCAGACCACTCCCTCTTTCTCTGTTAAAATGAGTCTGGAAGCGGAGAGCAAAAGCTATCTTTACTTTTAATGATATTAAACAAAGAGAACTGTTCTCCCTTCGTCCTATAATGGTCATAATTAGATACTAGAGTAGCCTACTTACTTGTTTACTGCTGCAATTAATGAAATGCAGAGGAGGAAAAAATCATCTGTTGAGTGTTTGATGGTCATTTATTTGTGCTTTAGAACGTAATCAATGTGGTTCTCTGAGTGAAGAGACTCTCTCTCTCCACCGTACATATGGAATAAGTAACAGTGTAGCTGCTAGTTATGAAGGAGAGAAGCCAGTCATTTGAATTTGTGGCAAAACCTTTCAGTGCTCAGTTTTGATTTTGTGACTTTCGACTGAATAAAGGACTATTTTTGTTGTTTGTTTTTGTGTAAGTTTTCTGTAAAATAGTCCGTGGGTTTCATGAAATGCACTATATGAATCTAACCCTAACTCTATTTTACGTTGGTTGCTACAACAATCTCTTAATGTTCTGGCTCGAGACATCGAAAGTAGACTAAGTATGCTACACTGGAAATGGAACAATGCATCTGTAACTCCTAGATCTTTACAACAGCCGGTGTGGTAAAAACACTTCCGCTATTGTCCAAAGGGGCCGCTAGAATCAACACAAACTGAAATTTACATATAGACACTTTAAACATAAAACTGACAACTACCATCAACAGTCATACCCCTTAGGACCTAAGCTAATGTTAATTAATTGCGGCTAAACAAAGAAACAGCGATTATGTAAAAAAAAACTGCAATAGACAATGATGTCATAATTGTTACAGGCCTAAGGACAAGACATCTTTGCCGTTATGCTCATACCTGGCTTGTAGATAGCTTGTAGTGTAAGGCTTTGGCGTAGGCAGTGTCTGTGTAGATATCGGGTACGGAGAGTTTTTCTTCAACAGCCACCATCTTAAGGCCTAGGAGGTGTCTGTCTATGGCCTGGCCAGTGATTGCCTGTGGGGATGGAGAGAATTCATTTATTCGTAATGTTCCTCACCAGATGTTCACTTCTAAAAAGATAAGGCTCACATTATTCTGAATTTTTCTTATTGCAAATAATTAGCAGTAAACACTAAGTACAGTTTTTCTTAAAATGGTTGGCTATTGTACTATGTAGTTTTATTAAACGTAAACTCAAACAGTAGGAAATAGTGCATTAGTTCTGCATCTGTGTTGGGGACTGCCTTGTGTTCTGGTGAGCAGGAAGCAAATTTACAAATCCCACTATGGCCACACCAAGACCCGCCCTACGAAGCAGCTCGATTGGTTGGGGAAAGAGGTTTGTTGTAACGTTACGCAACCCTGCTGAGAGACATAGCTACTTCGCTGCTGGGGCTGGCCGCCAAGTATCTTCGGGGCTGGCCGCCGAGTATCTCCGGTGCCGAGCCGCGGCCCCAGAGATACCGGCAGAGGATACACCTCCATCAATAGGATGGCGGCCGGGTGTTGCTTTCGGACTCTTCCCACCTTCACCTTTTGTCCACAGGACAGTCACCATTTGTGGGTCAAACATAACTGTAAAGAAGACCGCTAAACGCTAAAGGGGGGAGAATTTCAGCACCACACCGTGGCCAGCCAGACTCCGACGCCTGGGGTGATATGGTCCGTTTCCCCGACTGAACATAAAACTTTGTTACTGCCGTTAGCATCGTTATCACTCGGCGCTGGAGTTTGTACTGGCTGGGTTCGGATTGCTGTAAGTTAATAATAGTGGCTGGCTGCTGGCTAACTTAGGATGTGCCGTGTCCCCGGGGCTGTTGTCCGCTTTCATCCCGACTGAAGTCCCTTAGCGGCGGGTACGGAGACAGAAAAAACAGGGTGGGATAGCTGGCTAAATTAGCATTCGATTTGTCTTCCATCTATACAGCTAGCTAACGTTAGCTGGCGAACGTTATTGTGAGTTAGCCCAGTGCTGTTTAATGTTAACTTCACCTTGATCAAAACAATTATACTTATATCTATGTTTTAACCTTGTAACATTAACGTTCCCCACTGAGCATTAGCATGAGCTAACGCTAACGTTACTAGTCAACGTAGCACGTTAACCTGGATCAATCAATATTTAAATAAGTATCAACAGATAAGATCTCTTCTGTCTTACTGTGTAAGTGGCATGTAATCAATGATAAAATGATGCTGTGTGGCAGAAAGCACGCTGCATTACGGTTACTGAGTATTGTTTCTGTGACACTGTATGTTTTACGATAACTCTCGAACGTATCATCTGGGTGCCGTGTTTTTTGACGGAAGTTAAGGGTAAATTGAGGGGTCAAAGATTTGATGACAGGAGACTAAATGGAACGTTCCGTGTCATTAAAATAAAATAACAGATTTCTCTGGGTTTGAACGTTGTTGGAAACATTTAGGATAGTGTAAGTACACAACTCAACACATATATAACATTTTAATGCATAGATGTTACATATTGTACCTTTAACTCCCATTGCTGTGAATACTCACCATGTTAGTATATGACCTGTGTGCATTTACAGCTTTCTCCATTAGATCAACTTTCTCGGTGTTCTGTGATAAAACCAGAAGAAGATAGGAACGTTACAGCACATCTTATAGTAGGTTATTGTTTTACAGTGTTCAAATACATTTGAAAACCTTTGTGTAACATGGAAATCCCTCAACATTAGAAGAATAAATACTGAAGAACACCATCACTTAGTCTCCTAATCTGGCATCATCTTTTACTAATGATGATTCTAGTAGGGATGTGCATCTCCGGTCTGAGGCCGATGCATCGCCACGCATTGCCAAGAATCCAATACACAACACATTTAGATGCAGCAAGTACAGGCGTGATCAGATTCACCCCTATTACAATGCATTGCCAGTCAACGCAATGTAGTTCTTCCTCCCATGCACACTTTTTTGATCGTTGCACTCGCATCGTGCACCGCTGCATCACTAGTTTCCAGTGATGTTTCCACACACACACACACACACACACACACACACACACACACACACACACACACACACACACACACACACACACACAACACACACACACACACACACACACACACACACACACACACACACACACACACACACACACACACACACACACACACACACACACACACACACACACACACACACTTTAGGCAGATTGATAAAGCCCAACATTACCATGTGAGATAGTTTTGGCAGTAAACTAACTAACTCATATCACAACCCAAACGGTTGCTGTAAATACGAATACATGACATTCATTCTCATCAGACCTGTTTGCTGGGGTCATCAAAGGCTCTGACAAAGGCAGCGGAGGCACTCGAGGCGGATCGGATTGTATCTGTGCGGCCCAGTCTGAACATACGCAGGGAGGCACTTTCATATGTGGCACAGCAGCGCTGGTACATCCTGTCGAGACAATGAGGACAGACAGTGATGTCTGGGCTGTCCTATCAAATAAAAAGGCCCAAAATGGCAACAAAAAAAAATATATCATTTGGTGGACAACCCCGACCGTAAACATAACCACACACACAATGTCATTTGGTGGACACACACACACACACACACACACACACACACACACACACACACACACACACACACACACACACACACACACACACACACACACACACACACACACACACACACACACACACACACACACACACACACACACACACACACACACACACACACACACACACACACACACACACACACACCTGATGATTGCCGATACATCACACATCCCTAAATTATAAGTACCTGAAAACTCCATTTCATCTCAGTGAACAGATCTTAGAATCTCTGTAGCAGCCTACTGTAACTCTGTGATAAAGGTTTGTTACAGGCAGCGCTCTAGTTAGCCTTGGTTTAGAATGTAAAGAGTAAAAAGTCTGCATACAAAGCTTTTCAGTATCTCACCTGTAGTAAGCCAGTTGTAGTGCCATCTGTATGAAAGCATCCGGGCTCATCTTGTGGGCCTTTGGCACATTTTTCCCAAAGTGGCCAAATACCGTGACCATCATATCCAAGTCTTGGGCCAGTCTGTGGTGGGAGAAATGTAAGAACAATCTCTATGCCTAATGACCGGACGTAAAAATGTATACATAGCCTACACACTACTGGTCACTGAGTGTCGTTATAAAATCCTTCCTCACATGTTCATGGCGTGCTTGGCCTCCTCAATGTCCTTCTTGATCTCGGGCGTGATGTTAAAGTGTAGTTTCTGGGGCATAGGCAAAGGCACCATGGGAGTCTGCGCCATCTCTGGCTTCCTCCTGTTCCCACAAACAACAACGAAAAGAAACAACACATCAATGAGATGGAAGAAAAACAGTTCAAAACCAAAGACATACTTAAAGGGTAACTTTTTCAACCTGGACCCTATTTTCCTATGTTTTGGTACGTGAGAGACTGACTGTTAGGAACTTTGACATTGGTCCAGTATTAAGCGTGAACTCTGTAACCGGCAGCCACTGACCAGGCTGCAATGTAACCCTATGGGGCAAATGTTCAGCGCCAATTTGCTTTATTTTGCCACCATAGAAATAAAATGGATAGAAAGGCCATTTCCATTCCAATCAACGTAGCAGAATGGTCAGAGCAGCAGCCGAGCAGCGGAGCTGGGGCTTTACAATAACTGACGGGCAAACGAGCAGCGGCGTATTAACGTTAATGAGAGCCAGCCGCTAAATGAGTCAACTTAACTTCATGCTTCATCCACACAAACGACATTGCTATAGCCACGAGTGACAGCTTTATTCGGCTTGTTTTCTTTCTAACGTTAGCCAACTACCATCAGCTGGCTGGCTTGCTGGTTCCGCCGTGCTTTTATGATGCATCAGTTACAGAGAATGAGCTGAACAGCGGGCTGGGTCTAACGTTAGCGGTCCTCTGACCCACTGCCACTGGATCCAACTGTCCCTCCTCCTCACTCCCTGCAACTCCAAGAGAGAGAGACTCCCGAGCTGCGTCGGGTGGCTCTCCTCCCAGCGAGCTGCAACACAGTTTACGGCCCCACTGACGCGTATTGTCACTATGAAAACTACTGCAATCAATATTTTGTTGTGTACTAATCAAATGACCACGGGAAACAGTTCAATGGCCTATCCATCCATTTTATTTCTACATTTGCCACTGACAGGCTCAGATTAAAATTCTAAGTGTCTGACAACATTATGGAAAGGATCCCTTTAGAGATAGACCTTTAAAACCTCTTTGAGACCTTTCTGTTTAACCAGAAACAGCTCTGAAGTCGCTAGCGCTAAACCCACCAGACTCTATTTAAAAAAACAATACTTTTAGCGTAAATAGAGCCAATATATTTTCACATGTAAATCAGTAATCTATGTGTTTATTTCAAAACTAGAGTTGTGATGGTTGGAAAAGATGACAAAAACAGCTTTTTATAGTTTTATTTTGTTTCTGTCGACTTTGAATGAAGTGTATTTTACGATGCTAAAATTATTGTTTATTTACACGGAGTCTGGTGGGTTTAGTGATGTTTTTACATTTAAAAAAAAAAAAAAAAAAGGATCTTTCTCTTTAAGAGAAAGGTCGACCTCCTTAAAAATCCTTAGAATAATAATCTGAGCCCGTCAGCGGCAAAACGAGCACTTTTGTGAAGGTAAATACAAGCTGGACAATTACCCTATTAAATTGTAGGTTGTTTGGCTGCTGCCGACTGCAGCGATCTCGCTTAATACTGGACCAATGTCACAGATTGTTTTTTCCATCAGTCACTTAGACACAAAAACATTGGGAAATAGGGTTGAAAAAAAACGATAGTAACCCTTTAATTAAACCGTGGATTTCTAAATGTGATTTTCTGTCTGTGATTAAACCTGTCCATGCCAGTGGCAGAAAGTCTCTGTGTACTCTCTGTCTTGTTGCTGAACTTTCAAAGATGTTATAACAACTAGACAGCCAAATAGACACCTACAGAGTCCAAATGATCTTTCACCTACTTACGTATATTCTACAGCATGGTCGATCAAGGCCACTATGGGGGGGCCCTCAGCTGGGGCATGCTCGTAGTTCACACCACATACCCCGTCTTCTCCAATAATAAACTGAAAGAGAGATCAGAAACTTTCTTAAAGCATAAAACAAGAATTGTCATCCAGCCTGAGAAATTTGTAGACAAGGTCAAATTATTACATAAGCAATTTTACATTGGTATTTGCATTTAAATACCAGAGCTATTTTAAAGCTATAGTGCGTAGTTTTTTAGGATCACTTAGAAATCCCGCTTCGGTGGGTCACCTGCAGTGTCTTGTCAAACCAGCGGTTGCCACTGTTCCACTGGCTGCCTCCTCCATGCAGCATCTGGACGGCAGCACAGCTGCGGAGCATCTCATCAGACACCTGAGGCATGGCTCCATCCAAACACAAAGTGAAGATGCTCCTTTGGATAGCAGACACTGACTCTCTGTTGGTCTTATCTGACACATCAAGTACACACACAAAGCAAACATGATGTTCTTATGTAATCAGAATGTAACAGTTGAACTGATCTAGATATCCATATTTCTACATGCTGTATTTATTTATAACTTTCATATTGAGGTTGCATTCCTGTTACTACTACATTTACCTGACAGAGAAATGTTACTGGTTACGTTGCAGATTCTACTCACAAAATATCAATTTTAAAAACACAATGCATTATTATTATTCATTAAACTATCCAGCATTATATCAGAGCTGAAAGCTCCACCTTGAACAGAGGTTAAGTAGGTTTAATTAAAAATACATTGTGCTGACAATGCCTCTCTTTAACTATTTGGTGTCTGAAAATGTCATTAGCGTAGTGTAAGTTTTCTCTTGGCAAAATGCTCGGAGCGAATTTAAGTTGGGCTTTTATTGTGAAGGGTAGACACGGAAGAAGTGAAGCTAGTGTTGGGTGCGGCTGTTGTCAATCATAGATACATAAACTGTACGTATATATTTATCTAAGGTTGTCAATACAGGCATTAATAAACGTGTGTTGGCCATCTTGGTTAGAGAAAATCAAATAAAGATATTTTTTACCAAATACCTCAATATCGATATTGCGGCAATATTGTTGGGTTAACTATTGGTGCTTTTACAAAATATTCACACAATGACATTTTTGATAAATAATCATCAGTAATGTGGATATAATGACTGTGTGTGGGTAAATGTAAATAATAGAACCGCTAGAACAGTCTAGTAAGTTCAGAAAAGTACATCACTTTACTGTAATGTAGCATTTAAAACCAGGAAAAGACAACACTTGTGTCGTATTACGATATCCAAAACGTAGGACGATATCTAGCCTCATACAGGGCTCGACAGTAACAGTTGCCCGGTTGCCCTTGGCAACCAGATTTAGTCGATTGGCAACCGTTTCCTGGTTTCTGGTTGCCCCCTTTGGCAACCACCTGTTCAGTATTTTTTTTAATTTATAAAAACAAATCAAAAAACTTACAAAAAAACTAAAACATTTATTTAAAAAGAAATCAATATTTTATGTGTTGTTGTTTGTTGGTCTCCGTAAAGTTGAAACACTATTCGTTTGTGCGCGACAAAACATTTCAGCTGCGACTGCTTTCCACATACGCACGTTTGCTGTGAAAAGATACGAGCAACGCAATTTTCTGTTCACGGTAACGGCGCTTGTTAAAATCCAGTGCTAATGTGGTGCCCGGTATCTTCCGGACAAAATAGCAGCGCGGATGTCGGTGCCTCATTACGGTGTCAACGTCGGCGCTGCTCTCCGATGCTCCGAAACCCACGTTAGAGGCAACAGAAACATCGCTGCATGTCACGCTAGTAAACACTAATAACACGTTACACAACAGGTAACGTTAGCCTACCGTTAGCTACAGTAGCAGCTGGATTAAACACGGCTAAAATGCTGACAGTTAAACGGTGTAGTGTGACTATTTCACTGTAGAGGATTCCAACAGCGGGACGTCCGACAGTCTACCGCTAAAGCTATGAGCTAAAAGACACAAACTAGCACTTGGTCACTACCGGGACTAATGATGCATTTACTGGTACACTGGTAAACCTTGTGGTGCATTCAAAGTTATTGTAAAATACCCTTTTTTTCTTTTAACTGCAATTTAATGGTGAAAGAAGTAATTATTGTTATTACATTTATAATAATCACTTAAACTCCCCCCACCCCCCCTTTTTGTGCTGATCCAAAAATGTATCCGATCCGTGACTCACAACCATGATCCGAACAGTGAGTTTTGTGATCCGTTGCACCCCTATTTGAGAGGGATGAGAAATGATATTGCAAGCCATTGTCGCATTGTTTCATTATTAAAATGTGTGGTATAGTTACATAAGAAATTAATTGCTCCAAATATAGGCAGTTTAAAACATGGCAACTGTATTGTCAATTTCGGCAACCAAAAGCTGATGCCTGGTTGCCAAGCCAGCAACCACTTTAAAAAAAGTTAGCATTGAGCCCGGTCATATATCAATATCAATATATTGCCCCGCCCTAGCTCACGCTGCTTCAGATTATGGAGCCTCCCATTTCTAGTTTTATTACCCTCCTTGGCTACAGTAGTTAGCATTAGGGGTGGTACGGTTCATGAAAAAACACCCGAACCGCTCGGTTCGCTAGTCTCGGTTTGGAGCATGTGTGTACCGTACGGTTCGTCAGTACACTGTTAAGCTGCACTAACCTCTTACTGCCGTAGTGCCCACTTTATACACCTATGTTAAAACACTAACTGGAAATGACGAGCGGGATGGGCGTGACAAACGCAACCCATGGCAGCTGATTGGACGATCGCGTCACATGGGTCTGGCTAGTCCCATTTCATCAAAACACACTGTCATGGCGGCTCGTTCAGAATCAATACAATCTCATATTGTACTAAAATAGTTCACCGAAACGTGTTTCTGAAAAATTTGCGGCAGAAATAGGCCATGCAGTTGCTGAATCTGTCTTCATTTCAGATTGACAACGGTCAGTTTAAAAGATTTTCGTCCAGATTTTGAGAGAGCGCCGGCACCAATCGCCTCAAGTGTTGAGGGTGCCGCTGCAGGTCACGTCAAGTGGGAGAGAGGCTGCCCAGAGCTGGAGGATGCGCCAGCGTCGTTTATAGTCTGGTGTGTGGGAACATTTTGGATTTCATGGTACCTATGATGAAATTAAACAATATATAGAACTGCCACTGTGTGCATGTTTTGTGCAACATGCATTCAATATGCTAATTTTAGCTATATATCATATGCTGAAGTATATTCTGGAGTGTTAAAGATTAAAAGAAAAAATAACAAGAACCCTACAGAACCGAAAACCGTGACCCTAAAACCGTGATACAAACCGAACCGTGGGTTTTGTGAACCGTACCACCCCTAGTTAGCATGCATTAGCGCAGAGGGCTAACTTGGCTTGTTTTACTTTTGTGAACATCAGTTTTCTCCCTGAAAGCAACACCGAGTAATAGTACACAGTGGCCTACATGTTTACTTCCATACGCCAGCATGATGTGTTTTTTCTTTGCAGGTTCTCTCGTTGTCGAGGGGGGTGGTGGGGTCGCGAACACCAAACTCATTCTGGGGGGGGTCGCCACTCTAAAAGGTTGAGTACCACTGAATTAAAAGGACAAACTGTTACATCTCCGAGGGTTGGGACGCATGTGCAGGCTGTAAGTGCAAAAACAAATACTGAAGTTCATACTGTACAGTATCTCTCAGCCCAACAAGCTCAGAGGTCCATTTGCAAATGATTGACTGAGTACTGCATTACACTCTTGGAAGATATCTCTCTTAGTGAAATCCATCTCTATTACAGAGCACGTTCACGACACTCCATAATGAAGTGCTTTGAATCCCTCGGTCTACATTGAAGATCACCCTCACCTGTGCCCCATTGCACACTGCTTTTCAGCTATCTGACAAGACGCCAGCGTCCTTTAGACCAATGTCAGTGGTCTTTTGGCTCACCCTTGCTGAGGTTGACATAGGCCTTGCCCCAGGAATCGCGATGCTGGGTGGTGAGGATGCCGACAGGCTCCACATTGGCCTGCAGCGAGGCGCTGCAGATCCTCTCCAGCTGAATACAGAGCTGATTGGCTGTCAGTGGAGTCCCATCACTGTTGTACACCTCCAACGCAAAGAACTGATTCAAAGTGGAGGAAAGAAGAAAAAAAGGCTCAGTCAGGCATCTCGCTTTTTTAAAAAGGCAAATAGAACAGTTACAACACTCTCGTGAGTTCAGAACATGACATCACTTTACTGTAATGCAGCCTTTAAAACCAGGAAAAGAAAACACTTATGCCATATTACGATATCCAAAATCTAAGACGATATCTAGTCTCATAACACAATATCAATATAATCGATATATTGCCCAGCTGTAATGGTGATCATAATGTAGGCATCTTTTGTTCCATCAAAGCTTTTTTTTTTGCTTTACTGCGATTATATTTACTTCACTTATTCCAAATTAGTTTGTTCTTCATGAGACTAAGCACCCAATTCAATTCAGTTTATTTAATAAGGGGACAGTCACGGACGTGCCGACGTGTAAGGTGAGCGTATTGTGTCACTTCCGGTGTTCCCGTGTTACAAACGCTAGTTTGCTGCTCCGGCAAAAACTTACTGAACTCTGCTTCACTGTTTAACCCTTGTGTTGCCCTTCGGGTCCCAGTGACCCAAAGGACAACACAAGGATTATGTACTTCCGTTTACTTTGTTGAGAATTGCTCTCTAAACAAGGGTTAATACAGCACCTTAGTTCTTGTTTGTACAGCATTTTGGTCAGCTTAAACTGTGTTTAAATGTGTTCTAGAAATAAACTTTACTTACTTAACAAGAAACAGGGTTTAGAGAGCAATTCTCAACAAAGTAAAGGGAGGTACATAATCCTTGTGTTGTCCTTCGGGTCACTGGGACCCGAAGGACAACACAAGGGTTAAATTAGCGGCTATTTGCCTGGATTGCATTTGAATTACAATTGTTTTACTCAAGCACTTATACTTAGCCTCACTTACAGTGACTGACTCGCTGAATTTACAATTGTTAAAACACTGTTAGCTACTTTAGCTTAGCCATTAGCAATGGCTAATTCCTCTCCCTCTCCTGCTCTTTCTTGCTCTATGTGTCAAATGTTTAGCTATTCCTCTGCCTCCTTTAGTGATAACGATGCATGTAATAAATGTAGTATATTCGCTGCTCTGGAGGCAAGGCTTAGTGAATTTGAGTCACGGGCCCCAACCATGGAATCAGAATCGTATGCTTCCGTAGCTAGCCAGCACCATGTAGTTAATGCGGGCCAACATACTGTAGCTTCTGTAGCTTCTGCTAGCTGTCCCCCGCAGACCCCGAGCAGCCGGGCGAGTGGGTGACTGTCCGAGGGAAGCGTGAGCGTTAGGTCTAAGACCAGGGAGTGCACATGATGACGGTTGCTCTAAACCGGAGCGTCTTCGCCTCTCTAACAATTTCTCCCTACTCAGCGATACACCCGCTGAGAAGCCAGTTCTGGTTATTGGGAGCTCTATACTGCGATATGTGAAGCCAGCGGGCCCGGCGGCTACAGTAGGCCTACCACGGTCATGTGTGTCCCCGGGGCTGGAGCGGGCGAGATAGAAACCCATCTAAAGCTGCTGGCAAAAAGAACCGTAAATACAGTAAGATCATACTTCACGTGGGTGGTAATGGTCGGAATCGGAGATCACTAAAATGAATGTTGAGTCACTTTGTGCATACGCAAAGACAATGTCGGACTCAGTAGTTTTCTCTGGACCCCTGCCAAACCTGACCAATGATGAAATGTACAGCCGCGTACATCCTTCCACCGCTGGTTGTCGGGTGGTGCCCAGGCCTACATGATGTGGGCTATGTGAATAACTGGAGGGCGTTTTTGGGAAAGCCTGGTCTGATTGAGAGAGACGGCATTCATCCCAACTGGGACGGTGCGCTCTCATATCAAAAAATCTGAACGAGTTTATCAGACATAAACCATGACAACCCAAGTTTGATATTAGTAATCAGAGGTGCAGTGCTACGCCCTCTGTGCTTGCGCGTAGCAGTCGCCCACTCATAGTCTAATAAGCACGGTGTCTGTCCCCCGGCTCAGATCGGTTAAATCAAAGGTAAACAAAAGATGCGCTATACTTAACAACCTAATTGGAATTAAAACGACTGCAATAGAACAAAATAGGAAAATTAGATGTGGACTATTAAATATTAGATCTCTGTCTTCTAAAGCAGTATTGGTAAACGAGTTGATATCAGATAATAACATTGATTTATTTTGTCTTACTGAAACCTGGCTGGGCCATGAAGACTATGTTAGTCTAAATGAAGCCACTCCTCCCAGCCATATTAATACTCAAATTCCTAGAGGCTCAGGCCGAGGAGGGGGAGTTGCAGCCATCTTTGATGCAAGCCTGTTAATTACTCCTAAACCTAAATTAAATTATAACTCGTTTGAAAGTCTTGTTCGTAATCTTCAACATCCAAAATGGAAAACATTACAGCCAATTATATTTGTTGTTATTTACAGGGCTCCAGGTCCGTATTCTGAATTTTTATCTGAATTCTCAGAGTTTTTATCATGTTTAGTCCTTAAATCAGACCAAGTACTTCTTGTAGGTGATTTTAATATCCATGTGGACGTTGACAATGACAGCCTTAGTACTGCTTTCAACTCATTACTGGATTCAATCGGTTTCAGTCAGAGTGTGCACAAGGCGACACACTGTTTTAACTACACCCTCGACCTTGTGCTGGCATATGGTATTGAAATTGAGGATTTAATAATATTTTCGCAGAATTCGGTATTATCAGATCATTCTTTAATCACTTTCGAAGTCTTACTACCTGATTATATTAAATTAGATAAAAGCTCCTACACCAGATGCTTATCTGACAGTGCTATAGCTAAATTTAAAGAAGATATTCCAACAGCATTTGACTATATGTCATGCCTTAACATAACAGAGGACCTGTATGTTAACCTCAGTCCCTCTCAAATTGATGCATTTGTAGACGGTGTTACGACATGCCTACGGACCTTTTAGACTCCCGTTTCCCCCTGAAAAAGAAGATGATGAAGCAAAGGAAACTAGCACCTTGGTATAACTCTCAAACTCGCAAATTAAAACAAATCTCGGAAACCTTTGAATGTAAGTGGCGTTCCACCAAGGTGGAAGAATCTCGTTTGGATTGGCAAGAAAGTCTCCAAACCTATAGGAAGGCCCTAAGAAAGGCCAGATCAGACTATTACTCATCACTAATAGAAGAAAACAAGAACAACCCAAGGTTTCTTGTCAGCACTGTCGCCAGGCTGACAGATAGCCACAGCTCTACTGAGCCATCTATTCCTCTAGCTCTGAGTAGTGATGACTTCATGAGCTTCTTCAATGATAAAATTACAACAATTAGAGATAAAATTCATCACCTTTTACACTCAACTTCTAACGGTTCACCTTTAAACGCAGAGTCGTTAGAAATAAAGACTAGTCTCGACATATACTTAGACTGCTTTTATCCTATAGACATTCAACAATTAATGTTAAAGATATCCTCAGCTAAGCTATCTACCTGTCTCTTGGACCCCATCCCAACGAGACTACTCAAAGAAGCATTACCTGTGGTTAACACCTCATTACTAGATATGATCAATATGTCTCTATTAACAGGTTATGTACCACAGTCATTTAAAGTAGCTGTGATAAAACCTCTTCTGAAAAAACCCACCCTGGATCCTGAGGTCTTAGCAAACTATAGACCTATATCTAACCTTCCCTTTCTATCCAAGATCCTTGAGAAGGTGGTTGCTAATCAGTTATGTGATTTTCTACATAGCAATATTTTATTTGATGACTTTCAATCAGGATTCAGAAAGAATCATAGCACAGAGACGGCACTGGTGAAAATTACTAACGACCTTTTAACTGCTGCAGACAAAGGTCTTGTCTCCATTCTTGTTTTACTAGATCTTAGTGCTGCATTTGACACTATTGACCATTCAATCCTGTTACAGAGATTGGAACACTTGGTTGGCATTAAAGGAATTGCTCTAAGCTGGTTTAGGTCCTATTTCTCTGATCGATCTCAATTTGTGAATGTTAATGATAAATCCTCCAAGTACGCTAAAGTTAGCCATGGGTTTCCTCAAGGCTCAGTGCTTGGACCAATTCTATTCTCCTTATATATGCTTCCTCTAGGCAATATTATTAGAAAACACTCAATTAACTTTCACTGTTATGCGGATGACACCCAATTATACCTGTCAATCAAACCAGACGAAACCAGTCAGCTAGCTAAATTTCAAGCGTGCATTAAGGATATAAAATCGTATAATTGACCTATAATTTTCTGATGTTAAACCCTAACAAAACGAGTTATTGTGCTGGGCCCTAAACACCTCCGAACTTCATTATCTAAAGATATAGCTACTCTGGATGGTGTTGCCCTGGCCTCCAGCACCACTGTTAGAAATTTAGGAGTTATCTTTGATCAGGATATATCCTTTAATGCCAATCTAAAACAAACCTCAAGAACAGCCTTTTTTCATCTTACGTTAACATTGCCAAAATTAGGAATATCCTGTCTCAAAACGACGCTGAAAAATTAGTCCATGCATTTGTTACTTCCAGGCTGGACTATTGTAATTCCCTACTGTCAGGTTGCTCAAATAAGTCTCGTAAGACTCTCCAGCTGATCCAGAATGCTGCAGCGTGTTCTCACAAGAACTAAGAAAAGAGATCATATTTCTCCTGTATTAGCTTCTCTGCATTGGCTTCCTGTTGAATCCAGGATTGAGTTTAAAGTCCTTCTCTTGACCTACAAAGCTCTAAATGGTCTAGCACCATCATATCTAGAAGAGCTCCTAATACCCTATTGTCCCACTAGAACACTCACTCCCAGAATGCAGAGTTACTGGTGGTACCTAGAGTCTCTAAAAGTAGAATGGGAGCTAGAGCCTTCAGTTATCAGGCTCCTCTCCTATGGAACCAGCTCCCGATCTGGGTTCGGGGGCAGAAACTGTCACCTCATTCAAGAATGAACTTAAAACTCTCCTATTTGATAAAGCTTATAGTTAGGGGAGTGAGGAGTTGCAGTGTTCACCTAACTGGCCCAACTGCTTCTCTTCATAATTGTTAGATTAATAATACATAACAAAGTAGAGGGAGGCAGGCCAGCCAAGCCAGATCCGGCAGGGGAGAGTTCTAAGCCCGAAAAAGCTACCTCTCCTTATGACCTGTCTCTCTTAGTTACCTGTTATAGTTACGCTGTTATAGTTCTAGACTGCCGGGGGACTTCCTTCCTTTGACACACTGAGCTGCTCTCTCCTCTCCCTTTCTATTACTGTTACTATTACTATTTGTGTTTTGCAGCCCGGTCCCAGAAATTACTAAGTTACTAAAGTTACTAATCCTAGCTTCTGGGGAGTTTACTCCCGAGTCCTTATGCTTTTTCCCCCAGCGGCATTTCCTTGGAGAACGTTGGCACCAAGATCCTGGTCGCAGCTGTCGCGTGGTCCTGCTGCACTCCCTGCTGAACTCAGCGATGCCCTGCAATGTCATGCTGCGTCCTGCTGAACCCTGCAGCTTCCCGCACATCCAGTCACTGTTCCATTATTAATGTGACTACTATCTCCACTGTTCATCACACCCCCAACCGGCTCGTCAGACATCGCCTACCAAGAGCCTGGGTCTGTCCGAGGTTTCTTCCCACGAGGGAGTTTTTCCTCGCCACTGTCGCACTGCTTGCTCTTGAGGGAATTACTGGAACTGTTGGAATTGTTGGGGCTTTGTAAATTATAGAGTGTGGTCTAGACCTACTCTATCTGTAAAGTGTCTCGAGATAACTTATGTTATGATTTGATACTATAAATAAAATTGAAGTGAATTGACAGTGCAAATTTATAAAACGCATGATTTTACATGGGTTAAAAATGACAGAATTAGTCAAAAGTAGGGTTGTCCGATATTGACAAAATGTGATATTGCAATATCGATTATGAATATTGCAATATCGATATTAATTTCGATATTCTTAAACATATGTTAAATTACAAAAGTTATGGGAAAACGCATCAAAATGAACTCATAACAAATTAAACAAGTTTTCTTACAACACAAGGTTTATTTCAACTGACAGTCATATTGGACTGGTCCAACATGAATAAATAAATAAGGACCATGTCTACAGAACAGGATATATTTTACTGGTTGGACAGTATCAAATAAATAAATAAATAAATAAATAAATAAATAAATAAATAAAGAGAACAAGACACAACTTTTCTTTTGCTTCTCTGATTCGTTCCATTTTGTTGTCTCTATCCATTTCTTCACTTACACTGTCACTCTGTCGAAATATGCACACACGTGGTAAACTGGTATAGGGTTTATCACGTAGTGGACCCGTGTGCTGACGTGCACTAACATGTGCAAGTGGCACAGTAACTGGCCAATGAAACATGATCATTATAGTGTTTCAAGCGTGCTCTAAATCAGACACAACTAAACCACACAGTCGGATGGGACGCAGCGCTCCACAAAATATTGCATACTTATTGCGACATTTTAGATATATTGCGATATCGATATTGAGTCGATATATCCTGCACCCCTAGATATAATATTGTGCAACGTAATATTGCGACAACGATATTGAGTTGATATATCTTGCACCCCTAGTCAAAAGGCTATTTTTCATCTGTAGTCCCCTGGCCTCTATGTTAAAAAAGGACTTTTAAAATACAAAAAAGTAAGACAACACAAGCAAAGCAAAATAATAATGGTCATGATTATACTACTCAACATAGAATCTAGACTAGTGAACTACTGAAATCTGAGTCCACTGTGCTTGTTGATACCAGTTGTCATGTAGCACTACTGCCAGGCCCAGTGAAGCCAAGTAAGCCAAAGTTGAACTTGCTATGTGATACAGGCCGCTGGTCCCAGAAGAGCTCAGACACACATATGGGACTTTTCCCAGTGTTCCTCACCTGAAAGTTGTGTACCACAGTAATGTGTTTGGAGGTCTTGGCATGGTTCACCACCGAGTCTCTCTTCAGACCAGGGATACGGCAGGAGGACAGCACTTCGTAGTACTGGTTCATACACAGGGGCTTCCCTCCCAGATATTCAACTGGTAGTGTCTCACTGCAAGACAGTCAAGCTCTGCCATTAAACACCAACTTAACCACAATAGCATTTGCAACATTTTGCCATTTACTAAATGTCCCTGAAGTAGATTTTGATTCTCTGCCCAAGCCCGGGCCGGGCCGATATTTCCTGCCACAATCCTCGGGCCAGGCACTTCATCAAGCATTTGTGTTTTTAATCATTACTTTATTAGCCTAAATGGGTGGGAAGAAAGCTATGCCTCTCCATCTTTTCCTGTAGCTCTGGGTAGATATCCTGCACTGACTTGAGTGTGAGGTAAACCATGATAAATCGTGTCTACCCAATCTGTAGCTAATGATAATTAATTTGATAATTGCGCAACCAGGCCAGATTGTTTCAGATATCTCACGAGTCCTTTAGCAGCCGATATGGTCTCTCCTATACCCGGTGGTTGTCAGCATGCAGACCTTGGCGAAGGACAGTATTAATTAGGTGACCAAGACAAGAAAGTCTCCTATATGGTTCCAGGGCTTTGATTATGTTGCTGCCTTGATCGGTTACCCCCACTATTCGGCTGAGGGAGCTATAGGGTCGAGTTTTTTTTTTTTTTTAACGTTTCTTCATTCGGATCCATTCCATTCTGAATAAACAAACAACGCAGTTTACATGCTTCGTCCTTGTTGCATTATTCATTAAGATCATGCTAAACAGATTTCTGTGGTTCAAAGAACTCAAAATTGTAGTTGAAAACATCAACGGGCTCATAATTACAGTTAATGTGTCGGGCTGAGCCGGGCTCGGGCTCCACCCATCCCAATGTCCCGCTTAACTCACGTTCACATTCTCATATGGCTTAGGGAAGGCAGAAGGTGTAGACAAATATACATATGTACACACACGCACCTATCTTTACGGAATGTAAAAAGGAGGTTGTCTGAACCAATCAGGACCGCAACATTTTGCTTGAATTTACTATAGGTATTAAAAGGTGCCATAGGTAGGATTGGGAAGATCCAGGACTTAACCAAAAAATTTGAACATCGACAACTTCTCAGTCCCTCCCCCCTTTCCGCTAAAGCCCAAAATAGTCTCCTAAGCCCCTCCCCCCACAATGGAGAATCAATGCGTGTGCATGAGCAGTGATTGACATGCAGTTAGACACCCCGCCTGGCCCTGATTGGTGCATCTGAACAGAGAGCTGTGGATTTTTGCAAATCGCACTACAGGCTGTAGGTGGTGCCAGAGGAGCCGGATTTTTTTTTTTTTAAATGACCTGCTTCTTGTAGTTCTACTGGAACATAGGGTCAGTTTCAGCAAATATGACAGAAAGTTAGTTTTATAAGTCTTACCTACTGCCCCTTTAATAGCCACAAGTAGCTGAAAGACAAAACTATAAATAGGGGGGGGAAATGAGTGGGCTGCATAGGTCAATAAGGAGAATATTAGCGCACTACTCACTTGTCAATCATAGTCTTGAAGTCCAAGACACCTGCGGTCAGTTTGGCAGCAAACCTAAACAGAGAAAGCAGGATCCGTTAACTTCTATTCTGAGGTTGGTAAAATGATGGAAATACAGTTAGTGTCTAAAAATGTTACCAGTGAACTTTCTGAATACATCACAGTTAAAAACGAATCAAGGCACAGTGGAGCAGCATGACTTGGAAAATACAGTATGTGGTGGAAATATGTAGCAAAAATAGTGAAACATACTGTATTAGAGTAGAGTCATTTTTGTTTTGTTATATAAAGAATAATGTAGAGAAGTGATAATTGAATTGGTGGGGCCAAACCATTCATGTATATGCATCTACTTCAACATTAGCCTGGTCCTACCAGACTCTGGTCCATTTCATTTGTCCAGAGAGTCTGGCCTCTCTCCATTGACAAGTGTTAACTTCCTTGAAGGCGGGTACTCTGTTGAAGTTTAAACTATTGGATCTGCCCAGAGCCACTCTGGATCTGCCAGAACCAATCGCTAACGTTTGGTCGTGACGTCGGCTTAGCATCGCTAGCGTTCGCCTTAGCCAACTCCTTCACCACTAACGGAGCGAGCTGGAAAATCTAACTGTTCCCGAACATCATGGCCCCCAACACAACTCAGCAGAGATTGTTCTTGCTCGGGCTTTAACTTCTGGATATTCAGCAGCGTTGCCACAACGGACAGAATGGCTTCGCTCGCATCTTTTTCCGCCGCCATTACGGAACTACAACTCAAACTAGCGCACAACCTCAACGTCATCGTTCTCAGCCACTCCCTCTGTTCGCTGATTGGACCGGTAAAGATTTGACCGGAGAAAACCTGTGAATAAACCACAAACCCAGATGGAGTACTGAAGGAAAATGAAAATTGAGCGGAAGTACGTAGGAGGGTGGAGCTCTTGTATTGCAAACAGTGCTGGGCAGTAGCATTACTAGTTTAGCGTCGCCGTTTAGCCGTAGTAGCTAAGGTCATTTATTGATCAAGTAACTTTGCGGTACTGTCCACACAAGCTACATTTTCCCAGGCATTTCTGAAGCTTAGCGCATCTGTGCTTTCTGCTGCGGTCTGAAATAAAACTGCTTAGAATCACCGCCAAACACAGAAATCTTTGTCATATACACGGATGTATAAAAAAAAAAATAAAAAAAATAAAGAGTCTAACGTTAGCTTCAGTGTAGTGAAGCTTCATTTAATGTAGAGTAACTGGTAGCTCACTAAACTTTCCAAGTAGCAGCCCAACAATAATAATATAAGCAATATGATTAACATAATAGGTTTGTTTATAAACAAACTAGCTGAGCTGCTAGTGTCTGACAGCAATTTACTGCCGGGCCATGATAAAGATATGAACAAGATCACATTTCATCAGCGCTGGGAGGGGGAACAGCGCATACTGCGTTTGTTTACTAGAAAGTTCATGCGTTGTTTTGGGGTGACCAGATGCAGTTAGTCTCAAAGATTTTTTTAAATCACGAAAATCGGTTACACTTGAAGGTATCTACATAAGAGTCGATTCAAAAACGCTTTTGCACACCTCTTTTTTGGGCCAGGTGCGTCGGAAAAGGCAAAGGTTACCAGCAACACTGGTTGAAGAAGTCCTGCACACTGTCCATTACGCATGCAAATACTTTATTTCACAATGTTTCCGTCACACAGACCTTCCTCAGGTGAAGTCACATCTACAATCCACATAAGAGTGACATGACACGGTCATGAACGTGTCATAAACATTATAAACGTTTATGACATAACTCTTCTTTTAGTAAGTGTCATTCAGTTTTTGTCATGACAAGTTATGGTTAGGCTTCATGTGTCATGACAGTGTCATGTGTTCATGACAGTGTCATGTCACGCTTATGCAGATACCTTCAAGTAAAGTGTTACCCGAAAATCTTTTAAACTCACCGATGTCGATATAAAATGAAGACATAGATAAACATAGACACAAAATATTTTCAGAAACACATTTCGGTGAACTCTTTTCGTAAAATAAGAGAACGTTTCCAATCGAGCTGCTTGGTTGGTCTGTTTTGAAATGCGGGAGCAGACAGCCCATGAGTCAAGCGTTCGTCCAGTCAGGTGCAGCCATCGCGGTTGTAGGAGGGCCTACTTGCTTGTCGGTGGTCATTCAAGAGAAAATAGGCTTGTTCGAGATGAGCCAGGCGGAGATCACCGCCCAATGCATGCCAGTTAGATTTGTGCCCTCACGAGATCAAGGCGGCCGCAGGTTTGAGACGCAGGCAGCGCAGTTGCTTATCACCGACTGCAAGACCCAGGCAGACCCAGGGGCATGCTGGGGAACGCCTGGCTCTCAGCTGATTGGTTCAGAATCGACCCAACATGATGACGTTTTGTATAAACTCTATTGTTTTTGAATTGGAGGGATTTTAACTGCTATTTGTCTGATTTAAAGACTTATTGTGTACAGACCACATGTTGTGTGGCTGATAGTTACGTTTAGAAGTCAGAGAGACTAAATCTGTTCAGATTACAGATCATCTACAGTCTGTTTAATAACATCAGCAACAGATCGCATGTAGAGCATTTTGACAACTACTCTGTCATAATAAAAACAACTGGAGACTGTGTACAAGCTGAGATATGTGTCTGATAACATTTTATTAAATTGTAACCGGACCTAACAGGATGGGAGTGTTTCTGTGACTTCCTGTTCAGCCTGGAGGCTGCTGGAAACTGTCCGGTTTAATGTTTACACCGTCCAGAGCTTAGTAAAAACCTAGCTGACTGGACTGTGGCTGATATTCCTGACATCTTAAAAGTTGTCTGTTTGTTTGTGTGTATGTGTGATCACCTTATTTGTCCCTGCTTATCACTGAAGTTCATGCGGGGCAAGACCAACCCGGGACTTGAATGAACCACCACAGGCAACCGGTAATCGAGGTAAGCAACCAGCACCCACCACTCTGACAACTACAGAGACACCGAGACAAACAGATACAGACACAAGTCAATAACAGATCGACATAGGAGTGGAATAATACCGTTTATTAAAAAGGGAAGAAGTCAAATGTTAGTGGGTTTGCAATGAAATTGTGTTGAGAACGAAAGCAAACAAGTTGTGTCAGGGAAGTAAGTTATACGTTTCCCTGATCACAATACTTGTGTCAGACTCTCACCCAGTTCTCCGTGTTCTGTGCTCTCTTTTCCAGGTTCCTCTGAAGTCTCTCTCCAACGCCTCCTGCTTTCTGAAACTCGTCCACCAGCTCTCGAGTTTGCTTCAGCTCATCCACCTCCAAAATGGGCTCCAGGGCGCGGACGTAGCGCTCGCAGGTCTGCTGCAGGGGGGGGACAGGCAGACTGGGCAGTCCCTTCTGGTGGGTCAGGTATCTGCCAGAGACCCGAGCCACTGATACGGGCTTCACCAAGTGACAGGGCTTCATTAAGCCACAGGGTTTCGCCATCCCAACCTTTACACGACAGACAAGTGCACGTTAAATACATGTTTGTGCGGTCACTTGAAGTTGTTAAGTTGAAAGGGTGAATTGCTCCAGTGACTGAATAAGTGTAATGAAAAAAAAGAAAAAGAAAAAAACAACATGATGATTGGATGTCCCATAAGTTTCTCCAGTTATATAAAAAGGACAAAACTGAGACAATTATTTTTGGTGCCAAAAATTAACAATCACGTGTTAGTGCTCATCTTGAAGCCCTAATGTTTAGGAGCTCAAACCATGTCCGGAATCTTAGTGTAGTTCTGGACTTAAATTTCAAAACCCACATCAACAGAATTACAAAATTAGCCTACTACTGTCTAAAAAAAACATAGCAAGACTTAAAGGACTCATGTCTAGACAGGATTTAGAGAAACGTGTTCATGCATTTGTTTTAAGCAGACTTGATTACTGTTAACAGTGTCTTTACAGACAAATTCAGACAAAAAATCCATCAGGCAACTGCAGCGTATTCAGAACGTTGCTGCTCGAGTCCTCGCTAAATCTAGGAAATTTGGACACATCACTCCTGTTCTTAGAGCCTTGCACTGGTTTGCTATGAGTCATAGAATTGATTTCAAAATATTGTTATTAACTAACAAAGCACTGAATGGTTTGGGACCAAAATAGGTGTGTGACATGCTGTTCCGTTACGAGCCATCCAGAGCTTTAAGGCCGGTTACACACTGGGTGCGTGGCGTGAGCGTGTCAGCTGCGTGGCGTGTCCGTTTATATTTCGACTCCCATGTTAACAGGTTAGAGCTTACACACTGCCGGCGTGAGACGCGCGTCTCAGGCGCGGCTCGAGCCACGCCGAAAACGCCTGCTAGAAATAGAACCGACGCCTATTTTTCATGCGACACGCAAGCGTGTTGGAAGCGTTTCCAGGCAAAATAGAATAGGAAAAGATGTTTATATGTCGTTTAGACACGAATACATAATTCATAAATGACATGTTAATGTTTGAAAGTCTATAGATTTTTTTTAAATAAATGCAGATATAAATGTAATTAAAAAAAAATAATTTTAAAATAGATTTTCTAATATTGCACCTGTCAATACAGAACGAAATATTCTGAAGAATATTTTGCCGTCAATAGTGCCGATAATTGCTGTAATCAGATCAGTATATACAGTGCCTTGCGAAAGTATTCGGCCCCCTTGAACGTTTCGACCTTTTGCCACATTTCAGGCCTCAAACATAAAGATATAAAACTGTAATTTTCTGTGAAGAATCAACAACAAGTGGGTCCCAATTATGAAGTGGAACGAAATTCATTGGCTATTTAAAACTTTTTTAACAAATAAAAAACTGAAAAGTGTGGTGCAAAATTATTCAGCCCCTTTACTTTCAGTGCAGCAAACTCTCTCCAGAAGTTCAGTGAGGATCTCTGAATGATCCAATGTTGACCTAAATGACTAATGATGATAAATAGAATCCAGCTGTGTGTAATCAAGTCTCCCGTATAAATGCACCTGCTCTGTGATAGTCTCAGAGGTCCGTTAAAGCGCAGAGAGCATCATGAAGAACAAGGAACACACCAGGCAGGTCCGAGATACTGTTGTGGAGAAGTTTAAAGCCGGTTTGGATACAAAAAGATTTCCCAAGCTTTAAACATCCCAAGGAGCACTGTGCAAGCG
The DNA here is from genome assembly GCF_010015445.1 of Perca fluviatilis. Lineage (NCBI taxonomy): Eukaryota > Metazoa > Chordata > Actinopteri > Perciformes > Percidae > Perca > Perca fluviatilis. The sequence continues at coordinate 3,626,683 of NC_053128.1, forward strand.
ATAATATTGAAATGGAAGGAGTATCAGACCACTACAAATCTACGAAGACCCGGCCGTCCCTCTAAACTTTCAGCTCATACAATGAGAAGACTGATCAGAGATGCAGCCAAGAGGCCCATGATCACTCTGGATGAACTGCAGAGATCTACAGCTGAGGTGGGAGACTCTGTCCATAGGACAACAATCAGTCGTTATACTGCACAAATCTGGCCTTTATGGAAGAGTGGCAAGAAGAAAGCCATTTCTTAAAGATATCCATAAAAAGTGTCGTTTAATGTTTGCCAAAAGCCACCTGGGAGACACACCAAACATGTGGAAGAAGGTGCTGTGGTCAGATGAAACCAAAATCGAACTTTTTGGCAACAATGCAAAACGTTATGTTTGCGCGCAAAAAAGCAACACAGCTCATCACCCTGAACCCACCATCCCCACTGTCAAACATGGTGGTGGCAGCATCATGGTTTGGGCCTGCTTTTCTTCAGCAGGGACAGGGAAGATGGTTAAAATTGATGGGAAGATGGATGGAGCCAAATACAGGACCATTCTGGAAGAAAACCTGATGGAGTCTGCAAAAAACCTGAGACTGGGACGGAGATTTGTCTTCCAACAAGACAATGATCCAAAACATAAAGCAAAATCTACAATGGAATGGTTCACAAATAAACATATCCAGGTGTTAGAATGGCCAAGTCAAAGTCCAGACCTGAATCCAATCGAGAATCTGTGGAAAGAACGGAAAACTGCTGTTCACAAACGCTCTCCATCCAACCTCACTGAGCTCGAGCTGTTTTGCAAGGAGGAATGGGCAAAAATGTCAGTCTCGATGTGCAAAACTGATAGAGACATACCCCAAGCGACTTACAGCTGTAATCGCAGCAAAAGGTAGCGCTACAAAGTATTAACTTAAGGGGGCTGAATAATTTTGCACGCCCAATATTTCAGTTTTTTATTTGTTTAAAAGGTTTGAAATGTCCAATAAATTTCGTTCCACTTCATGATTGTGTCCCACTTGTTGTTGATTCTTCACAAAAAATTACAGTTTTATATCTTTATGTTTGAGGCCTGAAATGTGGCAAAAGGTCGAAAAGTTCAAGGGGGCCGAATACTTTCGCAAGGCACTGTATATTTATGTTTAACATGGTATTTCATTGTATCAATGGGAAACCTCCATGTGTCCAGACAAGGCTAGCAGCAGCAGTGCCGCATCAGACACGTTTCTGGTGTGTAAAGGAAAAATCCACGCAGCTGACACGCAACAGAAACGCCACGCTCACGCCACGCAGCCAGTGTGTAACCGGCCTAAGATCCTCTGGGAAAGGCCTACTCACCATCCCCAGGCTCAGCACGAAACACGCAGAAGCAGCTTTTAGTTTTTTTTTTACGCGCCTCGAGTTATGGAATAAACTTCCTGAACACTTACGATCTGCCCCAAATCTGTGTCCTTTTAAATCAAGATTTTTCTGTTTTAAGTCACGTTGCTTTTCCTGAGGTCATTTAGAGACGGTTATTCCTACACTTCTATGTAGGCCTGTGACAATTATTACATCATTGTTAAACTGTCAATTTCTTTTTACATAATCGCTGTTTCTTTGTTTAACGGCAATTAATTGCTAACATTAGCTAAGGTCTTAAGGCGTAATGCTGGTAATTGTTGATTTTGTATAGATATGCCAAATTGTAATTATATAAAGTGATTATTGGTTTGACTAAATATTTTTATTATTAGTATTATTATTTCAAGTTAGTTGTTGACACTACACTTTTTTTTTTTATAAAAAGGCATGGTTTACATCCTAGGCTGTGTCCTTGTTTTATTACATTATCTAGGTCACGACAGGGATATAACCAAAAGATGTATCCTGGGATTCGTTTAAAACTTAGATTTTTTTTAAGTAATAAATACATAACTATTTCTGACTATTTTGACTGAAAGAGACAATTATATTGTTAACTGCAATTATTTCTGAGAACAATGAATTGTACAGCAACATTTGGAATTGTTACAGCTCTACTTCTATGCTTTTTAAGACTTTAAAATGTACGGTTTGTTTTGCTTTGTTTTTATGATTGTTGAATTTGATGATGTATTTGCTCTGTATGTGTCTGCTTATGTAAAGCACTTTAAAAATTGCCTTTGTGTATGAACTTGTGCTATATAAATAAATTGGCTTGCCATTTCCCCAGTCAACAGTGAAAAATAACTAAGTGACTTTCTGGGAGAGGCTGCTCTTTGATACCACTATTTTTCCAGATTATCAAAGTTATTTTGTTGTCAAAGAGGGAAGCTGTTGTAAAATATTTCATCACCTGCACCTAAAATGACTCCTTCTGTTAGTCAAAAGTGAAACATAATTATTAAGTAGTCCAGGCTTGGGCCATTGTATACATTTCCAAACCGATTTGATATTAAGCCAAACACCGGACCAGACTGCTACAGCATACCACATTTTACCACTAGTTTACCACTCGCACTTGACTTAGCCACTCCGAGTGAGACAGAGTGTAGGGAATCCAGTCCACTTGGTGGCTGTAATGCACCTGTCGGCCATGACTTATGTGATCTAATCTTATCTAAGCAAACTAATCAATGAGTCAAAAGGTCTTTAGTTGCACATTTGAGAACAGGAATCCATCCTCTGGCCCTTCAGGTTGGCAGATTTTAAAACATGTGGGAATTAGGACAGGTGTAGAATTAAATCACATTTCCTTCTGTATTGTCCTCATTATGATGGGTTAAGAATATATATATTAAAATGAAAGGTCTGTTCAAAATCCAGAAACTTTTTGGTTAATTTTAATGCAGTTTCTTAAGCTTGGGAAAAAAAGTCATTATTGATGCATGACACAATAATGATAAAACTAATCAAATCATATAGGAACCGAACTGCTTCTGGAATGTGTTGGTTTTACACCAAACTCGGTTGCAGACCTTTGTCCACAGGGCAATCACTTCTCAGAATATGTGACGACATGTCGCCGGTAGAGCGCAGTCTGTACTCATTTTCATTACGGAAAAATATGTCAACAAAAGTACTAAGAAGTGAATGGCATAGATAAAACTAACAAAACATGTTCAAAGGCTAAGCTGAAAGGTTCCCATATGTTCCCATCTAACTGTTAAATGTTCTACTTTAAAGAATCTAACGATCAGGTGTAACAAAAAAGCAGAAGAATTTTAAGCAAGTCTCCTGCAACATGTTTCCGTTATCTTATAAAGTAGCGAAGCTGAATAATACGTATTAACTTTAGTAAAACTGAGTCTCAGTCAAGCTTGCCCTTTAGAGTCTTATCTATATTAAATCTTAGCTAACCCCAAAATAAACCTTTGACCCAGTTAGCTTTGCTAACTGTTCACTAACGTTACCGCTACTTCAGCTCATTACGAGCTAAGCTAGCAAACTCTGCTAACAGCTAGCAAACACTCCTTTACCACCGAGCGTTAGTTAGTTTTGCTAAGCGTTAACTGCTAAGTCTCCACAATCATATATTACGTTAATAAAATCAAGTTATCAAGTCAATTGTATAAATACGTGTCAATAACTTACGCTCTAGCTAGTTGACTTTTGGCCAGTGTAAACAAGCATAGTCAGGTGCGTTACTTACCATAGTTCTGCTGCAAATGCCCCACATTCTGCATTCAAAGAAACGCCCACAGACCACAGACTCAGGTCAGAGCAGTGCTCGAAGTCCAGCCTAAAAGCAGTAGCTTTTGGCTAACGCTAGGTATTTAGGTCGTCGGACCCACTGGAAACAAATTGGAGACAAATTGGAGACAAGCTGGAAGCACACTGACCTCACAACCGCACAGGTCGTCAGCTGCTAAACACAATAAGGTCAGGGTGAGGTTCTCTTAAGACGGGGTAGAGTTGTAAATGTACGGAAGAGGATTAGGGCCACTTGGGAAAATGCATTTGAGTTCCGACTTCATTAAACTACTACTACTACTACTACTACTACTACTACTACTAAACAAGACTAAATGGGGTTCATTCTGCATTTGACTACTTATATAGCTGATAATTCCAGTACATATTTGCTGATAATACTTTTGTGCTTAAGTAAGTAAGTAAAATATAGAATGCACGGCATTCATTCATGTATTTATTTTTAGTAGGCTACACAACCGTGACAACCAACAGAACCTGGGATGCCATTTATTTTTCGAACAGTTGAGGGCAGTAATGAGCCATGGCTGCTTTTATTCAGTCTGAAACCCGCGAAGGAGACTGAATGTTGGCCTCACCATGGCGGAAACACAACAACAGTCAGGTAACGTTAAAGCACAGCTCAATGCTGTTGCATAGCATTAGCAAGTTCTGTGTCGCTTTTGCTATCTTTTGGTAAACGCTAACCATGTTAGCAGGTACACCACTAGCTACATTGCCACATGTGGTGAATTTAACTAATTCACTTTACGTGCGCTAGATAAGCCCAGGAGGCATAACAGTTATCACTGCTGTCCTCAGGCAAAGCCACCCATATAACGTTAACGTCACATTTTGAAGTTTCTATTTGGGCTTGCGGGTTGCCTCTGTTGTTATGTACTTGTACAACTTGAAGTCGTGCTCTGTAATGCTTTATGACAATCGCTGTCAAACTCATATTACTACCTCAGTGGCTTGCTTCACTGTGGAAGGTGTTAGCTAGCACGTAGAGTGAATCGCAGGAGACAATTTGCAGTGTGACGTAGGCACCACAGCCGTTTACTCCTTTATTAATAAGTACAACATCAGGACAAAAAATGTTTTTAGAAGTTGTAGAACTGAATTATTCTACGCTTTACAAACGCAAACCAACCGTGCACAAAGACTGATACGACGAGAGGAGCCAAGTCTACTCCAGTAGTCACAGGAAACAATTAAAATATGAATTGTCAAAAAAATGACGCAGCATAGCCAAATATGTCATGTCAACTTCAGAAAACACATGGGTTCTAAATTTTTTATAGTGCAACTCAATAGCATCCATTTATAATACTTGTTCTGCCTGGTAAACATTCACGTTTACTCCAGTTTTGTAACACTGTGAAAAAGGAGAAATCTCAGATAGGGTGAATACTGAATTTACTATTTAAGAGAAAAGTTGCCAAAAACAAAATATCTGCTGCATAACTGAACTGGAATTATCTCTGAAGTCTGTCTCTTTCTAAACTATTTAGGATCCACCCCTGAGGATGAAGCACCTCAAGTCCCAGACAGCGTCACCTACATGGTACCCAAGAAAGAGATCAGCATGGTGCCTGATATGGGCAAGTGGAAGAGATCTCAAGTAGGTTGCTGCCTGTGGCTGTGTGAACATGTTTCAAAACTCTCTGTTTTTGTCTGACTTTCCAAGTACCAAACCAGACAGAGAACAGGGTTTAGACATACCATGTAGGCCTGAATCTAATTCTGATTCTTCCTTTCGATTAGGGTTCTTATCCATTCTTGATTCCGATTCTTTGAGTGGTGGACTTGAAACGGGTCACATGCTTATTTCACAGATAAGAGGAACATTGTATTTACAGGTTTACCGGGCTTTTTCAACGTAAACGTTGGAGCGCCGCTTCATGTGCTCCGTGGCTGCAACGCAACAAGCGCCTGATAGTACTGTGTTCGCTACGGAAACCAAATCTTGGGCATGTTAAATTCAGTTAATAATCAGCCTCCATACCCACTGGTTTCTTACAGATTAAAAGTAAAGTTGGCATTGAATTATTGTCTTTACAACAAAAATGGTTATCATCCACGGTTATCGGCTTTGTTCACACTTGTAGTTTGGTTTCTGTAGTTGTATGAAGGGGTGGTTATGATTTTTTTTTTTTTAAATACCAACAGTGGTGGAAGAAGTATTCATATCCTTTACTTAAAAGTACAGCATGTAACTTTTTAATGTTTCTGAAGCTCTGTCATTTTTCATACAATGATCTTAAATGACCTCTTAAAGCAAACAAGACTAACAGTGAAAAGTATGGTGTTTTTATGTAGTTTTTAGTAAGGCCTCACAGAATGATTTGCGGCAGGTAGATGGCGCCACAGTAACACATTCTGATGGGTCACAGATTTCTTTCTTACACCGGAGAGCCTGTGTTCGGTATCCAGCCTTTTGAGCCAGGTAAAAGGAAGCAGGAGATTTCTTTTATATAGGCCTAATTGCATTTTAATGTTATTTTAGAAGTTATTTTAGAAGTTATGGCTGATACTGGGGCAGGGCCATCACAGAAAAGTAGGAAATTAAACGAACAACTAAAAAGGGAAAGACAAAAGGCGATAATGCGAGTCGATCGGGCTATCATCAGATGTAGACAATTATGGGATTGTAAAAAATTCAAAACCGACCCTGAAATGGCCCTCAGGTATGTAATATGTCTATTTCATGCATAAAATAACTTAAAAATGCACAATGTGGTTGTACGCCAGTAGCCTACATTAAATTATGTCCTCCTTCTATTTAGCGTGGACCCTTTTAGTACGTGTTTGTGTTAGCCTACTATTTTCGGGAACACTTTACTTGAAGGTATTGACATAATCGTGACATGACACTGTCATAACTATGACATGACACTGTCATGAATGTGTCATAAACGTTATAAACCACTCATAAACGTACATAACTTCTGTCATTAACTGTTATTCGGTTTTTGTCATGACAGGTGGACATTGTTTGGGTTGTCTTGATTATGACAAGTTGACATTAATCAAAGTGACATTACCAGAAATTGTCTTGGTCATGACAAGTTGACATTCAATTAGTTTGGGATGTCTTTGTAATGACAAGTTGACATTAACCAGGATGACCTTACCAGAGGATGTCTTTGTCATGACAATTTGACATTAAATTTCCTTGGAGTGTCCTTATTAAGACAACTCAACATTAAACAGGATGACATTATGTCAAGTTGTCATGACAAAGACAACTTCTGGTAATGTCATTCTGGTTAATGTCAAGTTGTCATTACAAAGACATCCCAAACTATTTAATGTCAACTTGTCATGACCAAGACAACTTCTGGTAATGTCACTTTGATTAATGTCAACTTGTCATAATCAAGACAACCCAAACAATCATTTGTCATTAATGACAAGTCATAAACGTTGATGACTTCGTTGACACGTACATGACAGTGTCATGTCATAGTTATGACAGTGTCATGTCACAGTTATGTCGATACCTTCAAGTAAAGTGTTACCCTATTTTCTTTCCCCTTGTCCCCCTGTACTTGTGTAAAGTGTCCGTGGGTTTCATGAAATGCGCTATATTAATCTAAGTTATTACGTTGGTTGCTACAAATCTCTTAATGCTTTGGCTCATGACACAGTGACAGTGATACCAGGTTTATGTCACGATTCATCCAAAGTAGACTAAGCTACACTGGAAATGCAACGATGCATCTGTAACTTATTCCTTTATTGTAAATGAAGGAATTTTTGTCCGAGCAAAACATTCATCGCAACTACATGACCTCCCGGTAACGGTAAAAAACACTACCGCTTTAGTCCAAAGAATCAACACAAACTGAAAGTTACATATAGACACTTTATGTAAAAGTACTAATACCACATTGTAAAAAATACTCTGTTGCAAGTAAAAGTCCTGCATTGAAAATGATGCTTAAGTAAAAGTATATAAGTATCATCAGGAAAATGTACTTATAGTATTAAAAGTAAAAGTGCTCAATGCAGAAAAATCCTCACACATTTTAGAAACTGGAATCGATCCAAATAGTTCTGTCAATCAACTAAGTTTTTAATCAGCTAATTATTTCAGCTGGACTTGTAGGCCGTTATATTGTTGAGTAGGTTATTTTCAATAAAGCGTGTTTTGTGTGCAAAAATCTTAACTTATAAAGTTACTAGGAACTTAAGCTGCCAGATGGAGTAAAAAGTACAATATTTCTCTCTGAAATGTAGCGGAGTAGAAGTAGAAAGTGGCATGAAAAGAAAAGACTCAAGTAAAGTACAAGTACCTCAAATTTATACTTAAGTACAGTACTTGAATAAATGTACTTAGTTCTACCACTGAATGCCAAGTAGATTAGTATTAAAACCTTGGAAAGTGATTGAAGTTATAAAGTTTCTGAAGTGCACGTGTGAAGAGTTTTTGTCTGATGTTACCCATCACTGTTGAACAATTGCCTCATCGTGATCAATATAAATTATGTCAAAATATTACTATAAATTAATATCATAATATTGATTTTAGTTTTTGTAGCAGTTCATCTGACTACACAACTTAATACATTCCAGTTTTCAACACCTCTCTCCCTCTTCCAGGCGTATGCTGACTACATGGGATTCGTTCTGACCCTGAATGAAGGTGTGAAGGGAAAGAAGTTCACATCTGAGTATAAGGTGTCCGAGGTATGTTGTCTTTTATAACTGTGGCTTCTAAAGCGTGACTTATGGTTCTGCGGAGGCTCCTCGCAGAGCTTTCACCGTAGCCTGTGTAAGTGGCATGAAGTTTATACTTGTGCGCTGGTGTGTTCGTCAATCCCTTAAGAGAATAGCAGGGCCGGCGTGTGTGCGTGCAACATTGTCCCATATCGCACATTTTCCTCATATCGTGCAGCCCTAGTGTACGTAACCTGTGATTGAAAAAGAGAGAGAGTGACACTGGCAATGCGCTCGTAGCAGACAGCTGTCGGCAGTGGGAGCGGAGAAGAAATTAGCAGTTAAAGGGATAATGTTGTATGAGGTACACTACCGGTCACTTTGAAATTTCCATTCCACTCCATTATTAATACCAGCTGAGATCAGTTGCATTGTTGTTGTTTTTTAACCAGGGCAGATTACATTATGTGCTTACATAACTGCAAAAGGGTTCTCCAATGTTTTCTCAGTTAGCCTTTTAAAATGATATGAGATTAGTAAACAGAATGTGCCTTTGGAACATTGGATGAATTGGTACTGATAATGGGCAATGTAGATATTGCATTAAAGATCAGCCACCCACTCAGATCAGATGGTATTCTGTCTATAATGGAGCGGAATGGAAATTTCTAGGTGACCCCAAACTCTTGACCGGTATTGTACATATCTGTAGTCAGCATATTAGTTACAGTAGATGGCACACCCCCAGTTTGGAAAAGCAGGCACGAGTACCAACACAGAAGCTAAGCATTGTCCTGCTTACTGCTGTTACTGTATATCCATCTCTGCTCTCTTCAAAGTCACCAGACTCCTTTTGAAGAATAGTAATTTTACCTCGCAAAACACGGGTGTTGCTGGTCTGCCGCTGCCTCCATGGGTTAGTTTGTTTATTTGCATTATTGTGTCACTTTGGTCAGGGTTTCCCCCAGGAAAGTTGTTAAAGCTAATAGGGTGTAGTTTCTGTTGCCCCCATGAGGAATTCTAATAGCCTAAATGACAACAACACTGTCGGCGCGTCCACATGACACAAGCTTTCCGTGATCGCGCACCACCCCCATGCCTCCACTCAGTGGCTAGGAGGCCACGGAGGAATAAAAAAACATGATGGACTCTTCAGAAGAGGTCATTATCTCGAGTTTCTGCGCGGGAAAGTCACCGGACGACCCAATCTTCTGAACATAGTCATACTGAGAAATCCAGAGAGAGTTGTGCGGAGCTGATAGTCTGAATTAGCTTTGTAGCAACTCATTTGGCAATGGCTTGAATGTAACGGATGTTCATTAATATCAAAAAGTTACACACTAAAGCTTTAAGCCCCTTTATTTATTTTTTATTTTTAAAGGTCCGAAGGGCGCCTGGTTAGCTCACCTGGTAAATATACAGAGGTTTACTCCTCGACACAGTGGTCGCGGGTTCGACTCCAACCTCTTACCCTTTGCTGCATGTCATTCCCCCCCCCCCCCCCTTTTTATGTCTTCAGCTGTCCTACGAATAAAGGCCTAAAATGCCCCAAAAAATCATCTTTAAAAAAATGCCTGCATTGGGACAGTCACAGACTGATAGCAGCATTAATGCAGAGCCCATTAGTTTCTGGACGGAATCGTGAAATTGAGAATTTAAAAAAGCTAAACGCAGATTCCATAGGGCCCTACATTAAAGCTTGATTTATGGTCCTGCGGAGGCTCCACGCAGAGCTTACGTAGCCTACGTAAGTGGCCTGAAGTTTATACCTGTGCGCTGGTGTGTGCGTCCAGCTGCCATGTGTGTTTGGGGAGTGGGCGATAGAGCGAGGGAGAAAGTGAGAGAGTGACAGCGATTAGCTTCAGAGCGAGTAGCGACTCTAGAGTCATAGTGAGAGAAACAAAGTGTCTCGCCTGTTCTTTCTGACCACGGTGGGAAATCTGGAGCAGGAAAAGTTAACCCTCTCTTTGATTCCTTGTTGTTTATGGAGAAGGATAACCAGGAAATGCAACGCTACCAAGCCACGGCCGAGCGACCTGAAGTTACACTTTTCGAGAGGTGCACATCAGGCTACGGCGTAAGGTCCGGCGTAAGGTCCGGCGTAGGGTCTGGCGTAGGTTCGTGTCTCCACGTACCTACGTACGTAGCCACGGCGTAGATTTTACGCAGAAGCATAAATCAAGCTTAAGTCTGTGCTAAAAGCTAACTGGAGATTTGAAAATGTGACTACGTATAAGTTTCCAACCGAGCCACCCCACTGCAACTGTAGTTCAAAAAACATTATTAAAAACAATTATTCCCAGAGACTTAGGCCTGGTGGGAGGCAACTTAGGCCTGGTAGACCACCAGGCTTTCAATACACTGGGGGAATCCCTGTTGGTGAATTCGAACTAACCCTTTAACAACAAAGTCACATAATAACACAAACAAACAAACCAAAAGAGGCAGTGTTCTGCGAGGTAAAATTACTGTTTTTGTCAAGGGAGAGCAGAGATGGATATAACAGCTAGAGTTTTAAATGGCCTTTGTTCGGTCAAAGTCTTTTCTGGCTTTATTGATCACTTAGCCACTGTAAGATCTGACCTGAGATCTGTCTCCTGCTGTCTCTGCTTGTGCTACCTGGATGCTCGTCTAATTAGTACTTGAGTTGTATATACAGTACATGATGGATGAAGCTGACACTACTCAAATCCTTCAGCAAGAGTTTAGTAAGTACGACATGAGCATGAAAAAACATTCTTGAGTTTGGTAATAGTAGTTGGAGTTAAGTTTTCTTTTGTCAATGCCCACTTAAAGCTTTAGTGTGTAACTTTTTGATGTTAATGAACATCCGTGACATTCAAGCCTTTGCAAAATGAGTTGCTACAAAGCTAATTAAGACTATCAGCTCCGCACAACTCTCTCTGGATTTCTCAGTAGGACTATGTTCAGAAGATCGTGTCCTCCGTGTCCTCCTTGGCTACTAGCAACTACATGGAGGTGGGGTGGGGGCAGTGCGTGATCACGGAAGGCTTGTATCATGTGGACGCACCAACAGTTTTGTTGTCATTACTTACAATTCCTAATGGGGGAGACAGAAACTATGCACTATAGCTTTACTTTTATCTGGATTTTCCATTTATCTACGAGCTGCAATCATGAGCCTCAAATTAATCACATTTTCATACTTTTCATTTGTCTGAGAACAGAAACCTATGTCGATGATTACCACTCAGTTGAAATTCTGCTACATTGAAACACAAAGTGATCACCGAAGGTTAGCCAACTAAGGCTCAGCAGAGTAAACCAGGCTGCGTCTGTCTGATTGCACCAACCACCCCTGACCTAAATATTCTTGTTTATCGTTTGCTCTTTATTCCTTTTTATACCCTTTAAAGTCATTGTGTGATAATGATAAGTATTAGTGTTACCTCAGTCACTGTTGTCTTGTGCGACAGACAGTGGAGAAGTTACTAGATCTTTTGGGGACTCTGGACCGGTGGATAGACGAGACCCCTCCTGTTGACCAGCCATCACGCTTTGGGAATAAGGCTTTCAGAACCTGGTACGCCAAACTAGACCAGGTTAGCGCACACACACACACACACACACACACACACACACACACACACACACACACACACAACACACACACACACACAACCTCCCTCCGTAGTATTTAATGACTTCAGTTCTTAAAACTAGAACTCGGGGGTTGTATTTGTTTGGTAGTTGAGTTCAAATCTTTGCACAGCATCGCTTACTGCACCTTTAACCCTTGTGTTGTCCTTCGGGTCCCAGTGACCCGAAGGACAACACAAGGATTATGTACTCCGTTTACTTTGTTGAGAATTGCTCTCTAAACAAGGGTTAATACAGCACCTTAGTTCTTGTTTGTACCGCATTTTGGTCAGCTTAAACTGTGTTTAAATGTGTTCTAGAAATAAACTTTACTTACTTACTTTACAAGAAACAGGGATTAGAGAGCAATTCTCAACAAAGTAAACGGAAGTACATAATCCTTGTGTTGTCCTTCGGGTCACTGGGACCCAAAGGACAACACAAGGGTTATGTGAACTGAGCACAACACTGTGGATCAGTCATGTCAGGCAGATACCTGATTATTAATTAGGTCGTTATCTGCACCAATGCATCCCTAAATGAGACTGTAACTATTCTCATTTTGAGAAAAGTCAAGTTGGGATTTTTTTTATGGGAATTGAAAGGAATTTTTAGGCATTAACAGTAAAAAACAGGAATTTTTTATAGAAATATATGTGGTACTTGCTCAGGCTGCAGTTACTATGTCATATGCAGATAGAAATAAACATTTTACTAAATCATAAGCAGACATAATTCATTTATTTGTCAAATACATAGACTGTCAAATGTGTCTTGTGGTGAGTTAGCTAGCTGGTAAGTTAACAAACATTGAAAGGTTCTTTCAAAATTTGAGCCATCAATGTGGGCTGTATGCAAACTCAGCGTTCAAAGTGAACAACTCATTTTACAAAAGAATGAATTGAAATAGATTAATTTAACCTCTTCAACATGGTCAACAGCTAGATAGCAAAAGGTGTGTACAAGTTATATATTGTGTACTTTGCTTAAGGCTACTATCTGTTGGTTAACTGAAATATCATAAAAAATATATTTACTTCAATGTCGTCCTTTGGCTCAGACAGTGAAGTAGTGTGCTGCACGTGAGATTGGAGAATGCGCTGTGTATTCAGTGCAAGTTACAATTCATTTAACCAGAACATGCCACATGACCTAGTATTGCTTTTGTGTATGTATCTTCCACCCAAATTAGTTCACTATTAAAAAGGTACAATTCTTATATTAAAATTGCTCAACATTTCCAAAATGCCCAAGCTTAACTCCCCTTGGAAAATTTCCTGGAAGTTCACGGACCCTTTGTAACCCTAATATCTCTCTGTGTGTAGGAAGCAGAGGCCTTGGTTTCAACAGTGCTCCCTGCTGACAAAATTGCTGCAGCTCCAGAGATAGCTGTCTATCTGAAAGAGTCTGTGGGGAATGCCACCAGGATAGACTATGGAACAGGTAATAGTGCTGTGCTAAATATGGCCCATGTGTACACACTGCTATAAGAATGTGGTCATATGTTGGCCAGACCACCTCCGAATGTGGTCTGAGTGATTGGATCTCAATGCGTCCTGGGTGCATTCACACCTGTACTAAGAGCTAGGGTTGGATATCGTTTGGGTTCTTTCCTTATACCGATGCAAAAACGATTGCAAAGGCCATATGGTCAAAATTAAATGATTTATTAAAAATGTAATAACTATAACTTATTCCACCAGTAAATTGCTGTTAAACAATTAAAAAAAGGGTATTTTACAATAACCTAGAATACACTCTGAGATTTACCAGTAAACGCACCATTTGTGTTGTTTATCTGACAGCAGCAGTGACCATAGTGCAGCTAGTTTGTGTCTTTAGCTGCAGACTGTTGTACGTCCTGCTGTTGGAATCCTTTCCAGAGAAATATCAACGTGACATCGTGACTTCACGTAAACATACACACCCACTTTCTTAAGCCAAGTGGCATGTTGTTTGTACGCATTTTGAGCTATCTGCGTGTATGACTACACTGTATACAGCGGACATAAACATACATGCCACTTGGCTTGTTATCGCCGCTTAGCATTTTATCTCGAGAAGAAAGTGACGGTTGAGTTAAGGAAACGTCAAACGCGGGTTTAGGAAAAGAAGAACCGGTTGGATTTAGTAAAGGAAGAAAGCGACCGTTGAGTTTAGGAAACGTGACACGCGGGTTGGGTTTAGGAAAAGAAGAAAGCGACGGTTGAGTTTGGGAAACGGGACACGAAGGAAACGTGACACGGGACACAATCCCCGGTCTCCTGGGTGAAAGTCCCGTATTTTACCCGTCCACCACCCCGACCTTTCATACTACTCGCTACGGCGTAAATTCACACGCCATCGCAAGGTAATGTAAGTCAATGGAGGCCAGTCGGCATTGATAAACACGCTAAAAAGCGGGTATCCCTCTTAATAACACGGCAATAATGGCATACAAATTGTAATTGTAATTGCGTGTCATACATACGCCATTTCACGTTTAGCCACCGTTGCCATATTAGCACCAGGTTTCGGTACCCAACCCTACTGAGAGCCGTCCACTCGTGATCGAATCGCTCATATCGGATTTTAATACCATGTGGAAATGGGGTATTAAACCCACACCAAACCTTTGAATATATATTTGTTCAGGTTTTGAAATAACTTTCTCTGAGATTTCTGGATCCTCCCCAATAAGAAGAGGTGAATGGAATTGACTCTGTGATGCTGTGTTCTGTGGATTATCTGCAGTATCAGGGACACGTTCTGGAGAGACATTGCTGTTGGATCTTTAAAATATGTTTAACTCTGTGAACTCCAGAAAGTCAAATGTGCAAGGCCAGATTATCTCTCAGACAATGGAGAAAATGTTTTGTAATTTTGGACGGACCGTTCAAACCTTAAAACCCACTCCATCATTATATGTGTACATGTAACCATTTTTGATCGATTGCCCAATCCCAACCGGCCTATCACAGCTCCGCTGTCCATAACTGTGGCGGGATCTGTCATGTCATGTTGAGAGATTATTACATAGCTGCTTTGTTGTTTGTTACATTTCAGAAGTGTGGAGCTTTCTGCAGATGATACCAAGTGTATCAGACTATTTACAGTACACAACACAGATACTGTAATATGTGTTTGGCCACCAGGCGGTGCAATGATGCACTGCAACTCAGAGATTTATAAAGGCAGCACACATTTAGTCCTGCAGCAGTGAAGCTGTAAGAAACACTAGACGAGGAAACAGATTTTGAGTTAAGCTTAAAAGAATACATGTCTTTTAAATGTTAAAAGTTCTTCTTTTGCAATATGTATAAATTTCCTTTACTGTAAATGTCCTTTCCTGCAAATCCGTTGCAAACTAGGTTGTAACCATGTTTAAAGCAGGAGTGCCATTTAAAGTAAACTAAAATGGATTCCTTGAAGCTTTAGCAAAGAGAACACTTGGACAAAAAACAGGCAGAAGTTAAGATAGTGGTGGTGGTATCATTAGAAGTATAATACAAACTTAAAGTAAACTAAAACATAATTCATAGTATCAGTAGTAATATGTAAAGTAATGGCTAAAAGTAAGATGTGGTAGCATTTGTTCGTCACTGTCAAATCAAAAAAGTTGCACTTGGTGAATTCAAATGAAGCAAAAATGGACTGCACACAGATCCTGTTCATGTTTGAAGAGCTTGAATGTGTGTGTATTTATCTTCTCAGGTCATGAAGCTGCGTTTGCTGCGTTCCTCTGCTGCCTCTGCAAGGTCGGAGCTCTCAGGGTAGATGATCAGCTGGCTATCGTTTTTCAGGTTTTTAACAAGTGAGCTGGTACCGCTGTGGTCTGCTTCAAACCTCTTGGTTTTTAAGTGTGCTGTTGATGAGCACTGTTCACACACAAAAAAAGACTACTTCCTGTCTCTGAGTCTATCTGAAAGTAAACATAGAATGTTTGGTAATATTGTATTATTGATTTGGGGTGGCAGTAGCTCGCAGTAGCTCAGTCTGTAGGGAGTTGGGTTGGGAAACGGAGGGTCACTGGTTCAAGTCCCCATACCGACCAACATATGGTGGTGGACTGGTAGCTAGAGAGGTGCCAGTTCACCTCCTTTGAGCAAGGCACCGAACCCCCAAC
Organism: Perca fluviatilis; assembly: GCF_010015445.1. Taxonomy (NCBI): domain Eukaryota; kingdom Metazoa; phylum Chordata; class Actinopteri; order Perciformes; family Percidae; genus Perca; species Perca fluviatilis. Next base: position 3,642,697 of record NC_053128.1, read on the forward strand.
TGCTCGGGGCGCCTGTTCATCGACAGCTGCAGCCCCCCTCACTCTGACATTAGTGCATTAGCTTAGCTGCTTATTTTATCTATAAACACTTGCTCAATTGAATTTCTAGATAATGTACATTTAGTATATCATTATTGCAAAACAAGATAGTGTAGATTATATCCACATCACTTATCTCTGTGTAGCTAGCGCAATGTTAGCTCAGCTGTTAATATTGATCAATTTCTATTCTGACATGCTGCGTGTGTTTACGGTGTGTTTTTACAGGTATCTGGCAGTGATGCGTAAGCTGCAGAAGACCTACAGAATGGAGCCAGCTGGGAGCCAAGGTGTGTGGGGACTGGATGACTTTCAGTTTCTGCCCTTCATTTGGGGAAGCTCCCAGTTTGTAGGTAAGAGCCTCACTACAGCATTAAGTCAAAATGATTTGTATCAGCTCAGTCTCACATTGCCAGACCAAAATATGTGCTCTGTTTCATTGGCATTTCTTTAAACCACTTACGCTCCCAGTGTGTTTTCACTGTAATGCTCAGTGAAATGTTGTTGTTTTTTTATTTATTTTTTTATTCTGTGTTGGTGGTGTTCTTTCTTTCGCTAGTCCAAATATAATTTGCTGTATATATACAGATTATTATTATTACGCTGTGTTGCTTTTAAAAAATTTGAATACAGTCATTTACTTTGCAAGTACTTTTGTGACTGCATTTTGTTGTGACACAGGTCTTAAATTTCATTCATAAATGTCTTTTAAAAAGGTCTTAAAAAGTCTTAAATTTGACATGTTGAAACCTGCAGAAATCCTGGATTAGCTAATCACATTCTTTCAAATTACAATTTGATTTGAAAAAGATGAATGGTTCAGCCCTAAACAAAACCAGGATGCAATACCATTTACGCTACTGTCGCATGACAAAAGAAAATAGTAAAAGACAAGTCTACTATGCCAAATGAAAGTCATTGCTGCAGTTCTGTTCATCCTGTGTAATGTGATCAAACATGACATTGATTCATGCACACATCTCTTTTTTTTCTTTTCTTCATTGACAAGAAAATAACATGCACAACTCTCATAGGGGAAAGTTAAATGCACATCAGTAGATGCAATAACAAATGTTGTCAATGTTCAAGTAAGAAAAGAATCACCCATGCAAAAAACAACAAAATAAAGAGGGGAATAACTTAAAAAAATCCCAATTCAAAAGCAAAAAGGCTGGAGAAGAACAGAAATCAAAATTTAGGAGCAGCATGAAAGGGAATTAATTAGGGTATTAATTAGTGCTGTCAGTTAAACGCGTTAACGGCTTTAACGCAAACCCATTTTAACGGCATCAATTTTTTTTATCGTGAGATTAACGTTCATTTTGGCCCAGCAAACTTTGTAGTTTTTTCACATGCTGTTGCAACAATGTAGTGACGTTAGAAAAACTACAACACCACACCGGATCTAGCTAGACCGGAAACAAAACAACAGGCACGCTGCACACACTTGTTTGCGCTTGCTTGCGAGCCAGCCAAAGAGTATTACATACCTGCAAACTAGTTGCTTTTCGACGAAAATCGCCATTTTGAATGGGGTCCGAGACCCGGTGCTAATACGGCACCGGTGCCTTAACGACCGTTATCTACCGGACCAAATAGCAACGCGGATTTCGGTGCCTTATTTAGGTGCCACTTAGCCTGCGCTTCTTTCTGATGCTCCGAAAACGGACGTTAGAGGGAACTGAAACATTGCCGCACAGGAGGCCAGTCAACACTACACTTAGCAGCAGGTAACGTTAGCCTACCGTTAGCTAGCAGCTGGATTAAACCCGGTTAAAATGTTTACAGCTAAACGGTGTAAAGTGTGTCTGTATTTCACTGGAGAGGACTCCAACACCGGACTGTAGCTGCCGTTGTCTGAAAAACACAGTCATGATGTTATGTTGCTCGCCTTGCCAGCCTCGTGCTGCATTCACTGTAATTGTAAAATACCATTTTCCCATCCAGTGGTTGTCTTCACAGTTTTGTGCTCCTTTTTTTTTTTTTTTTTAGATCAACTTTTTATTGTTTTATATTTTTGAAAAGACAAATACAATTGAACAAGGTGCTCCATTTATTTATTTCTATTTATATCTATCTATCTATCTCTCTCTCTCTCTCTCTCTTTTCGGTTCAGGCACCGTTTTAAAAGTATTGTATCATGTTGATGAGCATTAAAATGAGAAAAAATAATGGGACAAAAAGAAATCAAGGGACATTTAAAATAGATAAAAATGTCCTTATTAATCAAAAACAAGAATCTCCTAGATATGTCACTACAAATGTTTCTGTTTTTTCTGATTCAAATCCGTTTTCAGTGAGGAAAATAACAATTTAAAATCATTTATAAACCAAACAAAGGTAGGCTTAGAACATCTCCACTTACTGCAATGAATGTAATCATGTACACGTCTGTGCATCTCCACAGTGACCGCAGTTAATGGGAAGGTAAATGGGGACACCTGGTGGTGAACATGTGCACTTACAGCTCCTTCTCCCTTCAGATCACCCGACGCTGGAGCCTCGGCACTTCCTCGATGAGAGGGTGGTGAACGAGCATCAGCACGAGTACATGTTTCTGGAGTGCATCAAGTTCATAAATGAGGTGGGAAATGAAAGGCATTCACGCAAACTTTCACGTTTTAAACAAATGGAAATCACGTGTGTGTGTGTGTGTGTGTGTGTGTGTGTGTGTGTGTGTGTGTGTGTGTGTGTGTGTGTGTGTGTGTGTGTGTGTGTGTGTGTGTGTGTGTGTGTGTGTGTGTGTGTTACAAAATGATCTTTACCATAGTAGATTACTTACCTGTGGGATATATGTCTGATCACATGAAATAATATGTATAATACAGTACTACGGTTAAGTTTTTTTTGTGATTAACATTTTTTATTCATTATTTTAGAAACCTACAATTCGCAACACCCCCACCCCACTCGTCATCATCACCCACCCACCCAGACAAAAACTTACTTTCCCTATTTCCTAGTGTAGAAAAAAAACGCCACCACACTAAGTCAAGAAAACCCAGCATGCGGAAGCGCCGCAAATAGCCGTGAAGCGTAGGTTCGTGCCTGATCGCGCGCCTGGCTGTTCAAACCAGACACGCAGTTCTCCACACCGGTCACAGAGCGATCCTTCTCCTCTCCACTCTACAAATGTCTCCCCCTCCTCTCTGTGTGTGTGTGTGTGTGTGTGTGTGTGTGTGTGTGTGTGTGTGTGTGTGTGTGTGTGTGTGTGTGTGTGTGTGTGTGTGTGTGTGTGTGTGTGTGTGTGTGTGTGTGTGTGTGTGTGTGTGTGTGTGTGTGTGTGTCCGTCCATCGCTCTCTCTCTCTGTGTGCCTGATCACATGGCTCGCTGAGAAGTCCAGACAGCTAAAATCACCGTAGACCTGGGTGTTTTATTTTGAAATTGGTTTATTTTGTAAAGTATCCAGCTGCACTGTGGCCTTCCTGTGTGTGATTACCTGCCTGGCTTGACACATAAGCTCACAGAAGAAATAGAGGACAGATTAAATAAAATGGGCGGCGAAATGAAAATTTGATCGCACCAAATTCCTCCATCCAAATTTAATTTTCTGACATTTTAGAGACCAAACACTTATTGATTAATCGAGAAAAAAATCAACAGAATAATCAACTATGAAAATAATCGTAAGTTGCAGTCCTAGTTATGGGATATTTTCCTAATATCATGCAGCCCTAGTACTATGCTTTAAGTAGGCATTGGACTTATTTAGTTCTGATTTAGCTGTTGGAAATGAATGAGTCCACCTGAGCTCTGTCCAGGAAAAGGGCTCCGGGGTAAAGGCAGACGGATGGCGTAGTTTGAGTGCCAGAGCAGGAACCATGCGCTTTGTTTTTGGATTCGAAAGGAAAAGGAGTGGAGGAAAGTAGAAGAGGGCGTTGTTGGAGCAGCTACATCCTTTTCCTCCTTCCCACTCTGGGGCACTCCCTCCTTCCCACTTTTTCCTCCTCCTCTTCCTGCTGTTTGACCTCTCCCTCCTCCTCGCGGTCACTAAAGGATACTGCTGTTGTGTTGAGAAGGGAAGAAGTGCCTCCTTGGTTCTCCTCCTCAGTTACTCACATTTTTTCAAAATGAGATCATGCAATAGGTCTCTTGGTCATGATAAGCCTGATAAACTTTGGGCCAGCTTTGAAGAAGTGAAAAGTCTCCAGTCTTGGGTCAAATTGTAAACAATCAAGTCAAGCTAACTCACTTATCCACTTATAAAGAACAGGGCCCAGGTGGAAATGGGGTCCGATGGATATAACCTTGTCAAACAGTCAAACAGGCAGTGCTGTATTGCTGTGTCAAAGGTCCAGCTGGTCACCTGAGTATGCTTTGGTCTTTGAGCCAAATGGCTCATTTTGTTATAACAGAAGAGTTGAAAAGCAGAAACTGGTACGTCAAAATGTATCCGAATGAATGTTTGGTTCTAGAAGCTTAGTGGTGTTGTGACCTCCGGTGCTGGAAAAATACCATTTTTGACCACTAGGAGATTTAGTGTAGAGTAGCATTATCAGCTGAATAGCTTAGCGCAGTGGATCCAGTGATGTATCTAGGGGCGGCTGTGGCTAAGTGATAGAGAGGTCGCCTGCCAATCGGAAGGTTGGTGGTTCGATCCCTGGGCCTGCAGTTCCATGCCAAAGTGTCCTTTGGCAACCTTGGGCAAGACACTGAACCCCGAGTTGCCCCCGATGCTGCGCCATCGGTGTGTAAATGTGTGTGAATGTTTATCTGATGAGCAGGTGGTACCTTGTACGGCAACCTCGGCCACAGTGTATGAATGTGTGTGAATGGTGAATGGTTCCTGTACTATGTTAAAGCGCTTTGAGTAGTTGTTAAGACTAGAAAAGCGCTATATAAAAACAGTCCATTTACATTTATCTCGTAAATGACCCCACTAATAATGCCCGAAATGATACCAAACTTCTACACTAGTACAAATAGGTTATACATTCATAAAACGATAGATTGGAAAGTTTTGTAAGTACACCAGAAGTTTATGTAAATAACACTTGCCTGTTGGCTTCTCGTCTCTGCTGCTGCTACCTAACGGGCAGTAAGAGTGCTTAGGGCCGTCTACAAATTACAACACCGAAAAGAGATGCAAAAAAAACTTCTTTTTTTTTAAGTAAGTGCTGTAGTATAACTAGCAGGAGACAAGTTATAATTGAGGTAAGTTTGGAGACATTACCTTATTTAATGATTAAATTTAATACATATTTTGGTTGCATCTCTTTTCGGTGTTGTAATTTGTAGACGGCCCTAAGCACTCGTCTAACTGCCGGCAGCAGCAACAACAACAGCAGATAGCAGAAGCCATCAGGCAATTGTTATTTACATAAACTTCTGGTGTACTTACAAACTTTCCAGTCCATCGTTTTATGAATGCATAACCTATTTGTACTAGTGTAGAAGTTTGGTATCATTTTGGCCATTATTAGTGGGGTCATTTACGAGATACATCACTGGATCCATTAGCCCCTGCGCTAAGCTATTCAGCTGATAACGCTACTCTACGCTAACTCTCCCAATGTTCGACCCAGGTGAAAAAAGCTTCTGGGAGGGTGTTTGGCTCGAGGTCATGGTGCAAAGGACCCTAGGGTGAAATTACTCCGAACCATCACTTTAACTGCAGTTCATTTCACTGGCCACTTGAGGCTGGCTCCAAAAGGTAGGACTCTCCAAACACCCCCATGTTAAAATGCCCAACTTTACAGTAAAACTGAAGATGTTTACAGCCTGATACAAAAAAACAGTTTTGGTCTCTGTAGCTAGGTTCCCCTTCATGACAACTGGGAGGGGGGGCATGATTTTTGTTTTATAACTCATCAGATTAAGTTATATTCAGGCTTAAAGTCCTGCATAATTAAGGGTGTGCCACTTTAAATGACCGGTTGGTGCTGTCACTGGAGGCGAGCAGAGAACCGTAGGCTTCATTTGGCCTGCCTCAGCTCCACCACGCTCCACCTCTTTGCCCATCTTTGGATTAGCCGATGTTGGGCACTGCAAAGATGCGACAGCTGAAGCCACTGGGAGCCGCCCACTTTGAGTTTAATTTTCGCTCTTCAGAAACCCATGGGTGACATCACGGAGACTGTCTATATTTTATACAGTCTATGGTTGTGCCTATACTCGCGGGGCAAATTGATGAACTGCTGTGGCCGGCCGCTTTCTAGTGCTAGTCAGTCACGATAGGTTCTCTGAGATTACCTTGATTTTCTCTCTAGTGTTGCGTTTACTCCCCCCTTCGTATTTTGTTCACCATTGCTAATGCTGGGTTTGTAAACTCGTTAGCTTAATAGCTTGGGTCGCTAACGGTACAATAAGTTCATTCAAAAGACGTATTTGTACCTCTGTCTCATAACTGTCTGCAAACCATTTCTATTTTGTGGAGCAGTTAATACTCAGACAGAGAGTAAAAAAAAAAAAAAAAAAGTGGATGGTGCTCTCTGGCTCCAATTAATTCCAATGGAATCGCCACGCTGTTCATAAATGTGCCGTGACCAGGCCTTAACACCTGTGCACTGACTCTAATACCACATTGGGCATTGTTTTAGGCCTTTTATTGACAGGACAGCTGAAGACAGGAGAGGGGTGAGAGAGAGAGTGGGAGTGACATTCACAAAGGGCCGTGGGTTGGAATCGAACCCGTGGTGACTGCAGCAAGGACTGAGCCTTTGTACAATTCTTTTAAATGGACGTTTTGCAATCCTTTTTTTGTCTGCAATGTAAACAAGCAAAATTCTACTAGAAAAATAGTCCATTCGATTGAAAGCAGTCTAAACGAACTATAATGCATGTTTTTATAGCATGCACAAGGACAATACCATCTTCTGATTGGCTAGTAGGTGTCTGTTAAACATGGAGACACCTTAAATGTGCTTCCAGTCAACCGCTACCAGTAACCTCTATTCCAACTCAAAGTGCAAGGTTTATTTAACAGTGGGAAACCATAACAACAATACTGAGGCTTAATAGTTAATAGTTAAGGGTGATTTATTATATAGCATTTTCAGGTTCCAAAAACACTTTATTTTTCTTATACTGCCCATGGCTGCTGCACCTGTATTCACCCTCTGTATGAGACGCTCTGTTGGAGCGCCTGTCTCTTTAAGCCCCCCTCCCGAAAATGGCCAGTCTGCTCTAATTGATCAGATTCCGTATCCGCGCAGCACTTTCTACCGTGAAAAACACCAATAAAGGCTTATAAACCAAATATGACACAACTGGACACTTTTCATCAGTAGTGTGACCAGAAACTGGGGAGAAATTAACAACACTGGCAGCCAAGATTACAGGTTTACCTGCCGTTAGCATGCAGCTGCTATAGTTAGCAGTGCACAGTAATGAAATATAGCAGCACTTTTCTATCATAAAAAAATCCCAGATAAAGGCTTCTGAACCAAATACTACCCAACCGGACATGTTTCAACAGTAATGTGACCTGAAACTGGGCAGAAATTAACAAAATTGCGTGCCAAGATTACATCTTTTACTGTCGTTAGCATGTAGCTATATGTGACAATGTTGATACCGCAGTAGTGTTAAAAAAAACAATCCAGTCCTGCCTACCTGGAGCAGATGACCAATCATAGAAGACCGACTCTGTGTTTACGTGACACCAAGCTGAGAGTAGAAGAAAAACTTTTGAAACCAGAGCATTCAGAACAGTGGGAAATCTGAACGTTTTAGTTCACAGGGATTTTTCTGAAATACGTTTACCTCAATATTTGAAGCTCTGGCCCCATTTCACATGAAAATCCGACATTATAACATTATAGATATACAGAAAATACGGAAAAGCATAATAGTTCACCTTAAATTCAACCTGAGGTTTAAACAGATTACAAAATCATGTTAAATGTGTTTTTTTTAGTTTGGTAAGTGAAACCGAATAAACATGATTACACACTCTGGGCGTTCTTTCCTCTTGGATCTATTACTGGCATTCTACAGTCTTGACTGCAGTTGTTTACTGCTGCTCAGCCAGGCCTTTAAGCATGCAACACTCCATATGTACACCCAAGTATTGTCCTCCTATTCACACACACGTGGATACTTCAACCTTGTGTTCTTTTTTTGATTCACACACAAGGCTCTAGTGTGTATGTGTGTGTGTATGTGCTGTCCTGAACATGAGTCACTTCCTTCCCCACATGCTGCTGTGAATCAGTCCTTCCTCCAGGGAATATGGGCTGTCTCCACCCCCCTTTCCTCCCTCTTCCATGCCCTTCCCCCATGTGTTCTCATGCGAGGCCCTGGAAAGTGTCTAGAGCAGTGTGAGAGGGTGGGGGTGAGGGAGGGTGGATGGGGGATGGAAAAAAGAGGGGGATGTTAGATTGATGCCCCGGGGTCTAGGTTTGGGTTCCCCTGCCTCTTGGGAAAAATGGTGGGAAAACAGTTTCATACATTTATGAATTAATACATTTGTTTTTTTGTCAGTGTCACTGTGGCAGTCTGCCTATTGTTCTTCTATATATTCTTACTATTTGTTGTCGGTCTGTAATCTAACACACTCTTATTCCAGAATCTTTTTATTGTTATTTAGGTGATTGCTGGACCAACAATCAGCCTTTTGTTCTGCATGTTCTTTTTACGACATTGGTTACATTGCTGAAAGCAGAGTAATCAATGCAGTAAGAAATCAGTGTAATCAGTAGCTTTACTTTAGCATTTTTCAAGCTATAAGGATGATTGAGGAAAACGGTCAGCCTGTTGTTTTTCATGTAGTTCTCAGTCACACTCATTTTTCTTGCTGTGAATTTTTCTTTTAGCTTCGTTTTACACAGTTCATCTTCAGGAGAACAAATCTGAACAGGATTTTTAAAAAGCCAAACAATAAAAAAAAATCCGAAACGACAGCGGTACCATCACATCACCAAGTTCAATGCCCTTATAGGATCATTTCCACAGTTCACAGTTGCATTACCAAACATCAACAGTGGGTGCACTGTTGCGTGCTAGTGAGTGCAGTTTTAAAGTAGCAGTCATGGACTAGCCAGCCAGCAACATTAATAAACTCCACAAGGACAAAGATCAATGCAATGAATAGATTTTCATAATTAGATATGAAAGTATATACATACAGTGTAAATTCTGTATACATTCTTATAATTTATGAATGTATTCTACACTTCCTTGGGTTTGTGTGACAATTCCCAGTTTTTTTTCTGGCATTAATATTACCATTCAAAAGCGTTTCATAAATCTGTCTTTCAATATCTACATGGAAATAAAGCCCATTGTGCAAATAAATTAAAAAGTCTGCCGAAATGACCATGTTCAAAGCTCTTATTGGAAAAATGTCCCCTGATTTGGTGTTTATCGGCTCCAGCTTGGATTGGCAGTGAAGGAGACATCACACGGTAATCTTTGGCCCTTTTCCAGTGCAAAACTTTCTATCGCCGTCGGTAACCTCTGTCAATCTCGGCCACATCTTTGGGTGGCAGTTGCTTGGAGGTAGGGTGGTCGCCCCTCAACCACAAGATTGGCGGTTGAATCCCAGGCTCCTCTGGCCACATGTCAAAGTGTCCCTGAGCAAGACACTGAACCCCAAGCTGTCCAATGCATCCTAATACTTACATGGGTAAAATGCACTAATTAAATTTTGTTTATAGTATCAAATCATAACAAGAGCTATCTCAAGACACTTTGCAGATAGAGTAGGTCTAGACCACATTCTTTAATTTACAAAGACCCAACAATTCCAACAATTCAATGGCTCAGCCATGACGATAGTGTGGAAAAACTCCATCGCTACCTTGTTAGCCTGTTCCTGAATGTATGTGTGCAGTGCCGTGAAGCAATTCGTTACATGGCGAGACCTGATATCACACGATACTTCCTGACGCTGAGGCCGGCGACTCGCCGGCATAAAGTTGCAAGGGGGGTTTTTCCGCTCACAGGCACTAGGGGGGAGCGAGACGACCACCATTCAACCTGAAAAAAGTCATATAACCATTCCAATGACTCCGAAGCTGTTCAGTTAAGGTAAATTAAGCTTAAACAAAGGAAGTAACTAGCGTTGTCACTAGCCTATGCTGCTTTGTTGTTTACTTACCCTGTTTACAGGCACGTTCCTGACGAGAAACGTGACCCCAGAAGAACAGAAAGACGTACTCGTCTACTGGCAATGGGAAAGGAGTCTATCGTCTATGTTTAGCAGGTTTACCCGCATATAAAAACAAACTGCATATAAACGTTAATTTCAGTTTCAAAAAATGCATTAAAATCTAAAGTAATTAAGGATTATGAAGTAATTTGATTCAAATGTAAAATTACTAGGGTTGTGCTCAAGTATTAAGTATTCCTTTTTCGATTTAGCTACGGTGGCAAATTGTGGTAAATAATAGTTTCTTTCATGTATGTTAACCGAAATAAAAGTATTCATCATCATCATCATCAATTTTGGTGGGAAAAGGATGTATGTGCATTACTGTTTTACAGCCATATTTAGCTGCTCCAATCAATTAACAATGGGTCAAATGACCTTGTGTCTGCTACTGTACAGAGTGCTTTACCATCTTTCAGCTCATTGTTTTGGTTTTACGTCTGCGACCTCACCCACAATGTTACAGCTTTTTTCTGCTGCCTTCTTGTGACCAAATTACAAATTTAAAAAACTACAGCTTTAAATCTACAATAACTTATGTTTTGGCCTCTTGGGTGAAAGGGAATATGACCACAACATATATTTAAGTTGCTATTGCAAGCGTCTAAGGAGACTGATTAATCGCCTACTTAGTCTATTTCTTCAGGGAAAGTAGCAGGTTCTTCTTCATGAAAAGTAGCTTCTCTGCTTTCTCACACAAAAGTCGGTTCCTCGTTACGTGCGTAGCGTAAAGCGTGATTTATGGTTCTGCGGAGGCTCCACGCAGAGGTTTCGCCGTAGCCTACATAAGTTTATACTTGTGCGTTGGTGGGTGCGTCAATCTCTTTAAGACAATAGCATTGCCGGTGTGTGTGTGTGCTTGGGGAGTGTGTGGTAGAGCGAGTGAGAGAGTGATGGCGATTATCTTCGGAGCGAGTGCCAACTTGAGAGTCCTAGTGAAAGAAACAAAGTGTCTCCCCTGTTCTTTCTGACCACGGTGGGAAATCTGGAGCAGGAGAAGTTAACCCTCTCATTGATTTCATGTTGTTCATTGAGAAGGAGAACCAGGAAATGAGTCGGGGGGGAATGCAACGCTACCAATCCACGGCCGAGCGACATACGTCGCCGCAACGTATAGTTACATTTTTCAAAAGGTGCACGTCAGGCTACGGCGTAGGGTCCTTGTTTCCATGTACCTATGTACGTAGCCACGGTGTAGATTTAACACTTCAGCATAAATCTATTGCCACAATATCGACATTGATGTATTTGGTAAAAACATATTGTGATATTTAAGTTATTTTCCATATTGCCCAGCTTTAACTCTTAGTCTTCAAAAGGAAAATCTTCAAATAAAGGCTTGGTCACAACGAGCAACTGCAAACCACCTCCACAGTTCTGACCAAGAGAACTGGAAGTCAAAACTGGAGATAGAGATATATATAGAGATATATATATAGTCGGTGACAATTCTCTGTGGGTTTGTCACGAGTGACCACAGATGTGATCTATTAATATAAAAATATTGATTATAGCCTCAAGTCTTAGACCACAAATCAAAATGAATCTTTAATCATATGCATAAAACTTTCAAAATTGTTCTAGTCACACACGCTGGAATGTTGGCTATGTCCCACAGCAGGAGTTATCTTTGGATTGCTTACTGCTTTAGGCTCAAGATCTTCCTTTATAGACAGTACGATCTGTTCCTTTACAGGACATATTAACTTTATGGTCCTTTATTATCAGTAGCACTGCGTTGCTCACATTCCCTAGCTGAACCAGTCCCTTTTGAAAAACTACAAAATCTCCTGCAGAAATCGGACTTATCGGATATATAAAGCTTGCCATTTGTTTGTTGATTGAGAAAAGCAGCATCAGTCAGCTTGAATTGAGTTATTTACAATGGCTTCACTGGTGACTTATTTTCTTTGTGTAAAAACAAAAAAAGTGAATTTGCCCATGGAAATGTCTCAAACCACGCCCGCGACATAAGCTACTTCTCCACTGTCCATCAATAAGCTCACTACGTTCCAGAACCGTTCCAAAATATGTCTTTTTCTGCCATGAAAATGGGTCATCATAGGGAACCGTTATTACTGACTCAACTCAAAAGTGATACACAAAACCTTTTGAAAGCCACTTTTCCAGCCTACAGAGGGAGTGTTTGATACTCTGAAAACTGAATTTGGACGTATCCCTCTAATGATGGTTTTAAGAGCACTAAAAGGAAGCTTTAAAAGCTATCCTTCAAATTACCTAAAGAGATGAACTATGATTTATATACTATTATTGATTTTAATCAAAGGTTGGAAGTTAGATAGTTATTAAGCATCATTTTGTGACCAAGCCTGCACACAAACAATGCACTTTGTCTGCTTTTATGCAATAATGAACATGCGTCCTTTCCTTGTCAGTCTCCACCACCTCTCTATAAATCGGGATATCTCGTACAGCAGCAGGTGCGGGGAGTTGCTGAATCCCTACTGTACAGGGCTCATTGATTGCAGTTCACCGGCTACAGGTGTCTTGCCAAAACGCACATTTCCCGGGCCGTTCTGCGCGCCCGCTCAGCCGGGTTCCACATCGCCTAAAACTACCACGATGTGTGACTGCTACACGAAAAACACGGACACGTTGAACAACCTAGACTACTACAATAGTGCTGTATACCCATGGAATTCACAATAAAACACACATTCATTAAACCTTTATTTGTCCTCGAGAGATCATTGAGGGGCGAGCCTCATTTTCAATGTCATCCGGTCAGATTACAAAGACAAAAACCGAACCACACAGAAAATATAATTCAGAATGTTTTATTGTCTTTCTGTAATTCTTATGATTGGAATTACAGAAAGACAATAAAAAATTCTGAATTGGAGAATGATTTGATAAATAAATTAGGATAATAGGGATGCAAAAGAAAGTAATGCTGAATAGTTTAATGCATCATATTTTAATTGTATTTTGTGAGTAGAGTCTGAATCTGCAACATTCTCTGTCAGGTAAATGTATGTTTTCCTCTGAAGTACAAGTACACAGTAAGTCAGTAGTATAGGCCTACAGTTGCATATTAAGTTCTTTGGGGGCCTTCTGTAAGTTATTTCGGAGTACAGTGGTTCTGGAGAAAGCTGCAAGCAGCAATGCAGGAGGCTAAGCAATCGGCCCATTCCAAATAGGCACGTTTTGAACGGGCACTGCACTAGTAATCAACAATGTGTGAAATACCATTATCAGTTTGAGTTTTCCTTTGCCCTGTACTTTCTGTAGCTGAGTTACCCCAGACGTGTCTCACTTCATCCCATCAATGTCACTCTTTCTCTGTTCTTTAGATGAAGACCGGTCCGTTTGCGGAACACTCCAACCAGCTGTGGAACATCAGCGCTGTTCCTTCCTGGTCCAAAGTCAACCAGGGCCTGGTCAGAATGTACAAGGCGGAGGTACGCTTGCTTCGTTCTCTCTCTCATTTTCAACTGATAAGTCCTGTTCTTCAGTGATTTATCAGTCAGATAAACAATTTGGTGGAGAAAGAGTCCATGCAGGTTTTAAAGCCTGAATTAACCCTAACCCTAGTATCACTGCGTGTCATCTAGGCTGACCCCAAACTAAAACACTAAGTGAAAAAAACAAATTACAACTTGCATAGAAAATATTTTAATTGCATAAATAAAAATGATATGGAAGATATCTTTCTCAAAGTTTGTGCTCTCCTTTGCTAGTGAGACAGTACCTTACCACAGTCAGTGGAGGAGATTAGAGCTGTCAGTCTTCCTCTATAATGACATTTTAATTTTTTTTTCTCAATATTCGAATAATATTTGATTATGAGAACTCTGTAATGAAACATTATCTAACAAGTGTATTGAATTGTGTTGTATTGACTAACGGTGCTCGGTTAGCACGATGACATCATGTTAGGAAGCACAGCCGAATCGATGTGTCATAAACTAAGTAACAATAGTGTTAGCCACGAATCTAACGACATTGATAACTAAGCCAAACAATGCTGCCTCTACTATTTTAGTGATTTATAAGCAACCTGTTTCTTGCACATTGTCACGTTACTGAGAATACAGCTGTTAGAAGGTAATATATGAAGTCAAAGCTAACTCTGACAGCTGTATGGCAGCTAACATTAACTTTAGCTGTCTCCATGAAGCTCCCAGCTAAGCTCCTATAACTATTAGGAAACAAGAACGAGATAACTATTGATAACATAAGCATTTTGGCTCAGTGGATGTCGATTTTAAAGTCATGTGAAAACTATTTCCCGTCCTTCCGATTTCCAGCTGCAGCCTGTCACTCCCCCCTGTATAAACGTTACTCGGTACGTAACATTAGCTCACAATGCCTTGTGTTTCTCTTATTGTTAATCAGACGTGACATGAGAAGAGGGAGATTAGCTGACCTATTTATAAAAAAAGAAAAAATCACATTTCGAATAGTAATTTAAGCATTCAAATAGTATTGATTTTTTACTATTTCGAATTATATTCGACTTTCGGAATTCGTTCCAACAGCCCTAGAGGAGATGTATTTGTACTATGCACTCCTGTCTTAACTGACTGCAGATCATGCTGTATCTCTTTGGTAGAGCAGTTCATGCTCCAGCAGAGAAGGGTTATATAAAAATGGATGGCGTGATATATATATATATATATATATATATATATATATATATATATATATATATATATATATATCTCCAGTTTTGACTTCCAGTTCTCTTGGTCAGAACTGTGGAGGTGGTTTGCAGTTGCTCGTTGTGACCAAGCCTTTATTTGAAGATTTTCCTTTTGAAGACTAAGAGTTAAAGCTGGGCAATATGGAAAATAACTTAAATATCACAATATGTTTTTACCAAATACATCAATGTCGATATTGTGGCGATATATTTTGATAAATAATCACCAATAATGTGGATACATCACTAAGTGGGTAAAGGCAAATAATAAAACCGCTGGTAAGTTCAGAAAATGACACCGCCTTTAAAACCAGGAAAAGACAACATGTGTCATATTACGATATTACGATATCCAAAATGTAATGCAATCTAGCCTCATATACGGATATCAAAATAATATCGATATACTGCCTAGCTCCACTAAGAGTCTACAGCCATGCTAACAGCACTGCATGGCTGTACTTTGCTGGGCTTTGAGCTACATGCTTATGTCAGCATACTAACATGTTAATAATGAAAATGCTAGCATGCTGATGGTTGGAGGATGTTTACCATGTTAACAGTAAACCAAAGGATTGACCAAAGTCCTTCGGGTTTCATCCTTTTGGAACCATGAATGGCTGTACAAAAAAATTTATTAAATTATTATTTCTTTTTTTTTTTTTTTTAGGTAAGATATCATTCCCACATTTGGACGGATTGCCATTAAATTATGTACAGAAATTCATTGTCCTCAGAAGATGAATAGGAATATTGGCTGATAATAAGTTTGGCGATGTTCTTACATTTCTTTTAGCCCCATTACAAGGTAAAACATTTCCAATACTTTGGTTTATGAGGTAATTAAGCGCTCCCGTCGTCTCCAAACGATGGAGACGACTGGAGCGCCCCAACTCTAGCAAGACTCTCAGGGTTTCATTCCGATTTTGGAAAATAGTCTGCGACTGTGGAATCGCCTGAAACGTCGTTAAGGTCAGCATTAGTTGTAGCTTTTGGACCAATTGGGCTTGAGACTTTCAGTTCCAGTTTTATTGTCATTATTTAGGGTATAAAAAGGCATGACTACAGTACAGGCAATGGTCTTTTCTTTCCTTTCCATGCACTGCCGTTACAGGGAAAGCTTTGAGGAGTTGCACATATTCAAACAAAAACCAACCCGGTTAATCAATACATGGTCAAGAAACTAGAAACAGAAATATAGCTATGTAAACTGGATATGTCTCTTAATCCTTCACCCTGATTACAGAAACTGTTTTCTTGTTTACATGATATTTAAGAAATCAAATTACTGCTTAAAGCCCCCCTGTCACCAGGATCCTTATGAGCAAAACACCCGAACAGACCTGCTTGGTAGTAGAGGAGAGAGGCAGGAAAGGGTTAAGAGAGGAATGGAGAGAATGGAAGTGTGTGTGTGTGTGTGTGTGTGTGTGTGTGTGTGTGTGGGTGGGGGGGATGTCTAAGCCCGTTCTCCCCGCCTGCATGCCCACATCCTGTGTTTTCCAGAGCAGCCTGTGAGTCTTCCCAAAGAGCTGAGGGGCCAAGCTGTCTGCCTCTCCCTCCCCCTCCTCCTCCTTCCCTTCATTAAATCCTCCCCTCCCTCTGTCCCGACCTTCCTCCAAGCCTGGAGCAACCATCAGCAGACTTGCATTCCTCTCTCCCTTTCCCTGGCCCCACACAAGGTTTTCGGCAGAGTTGTACTAGTAGACCCAGAAAGAGCAGAATCCACCATTTTCGGTCAGAGAGAGGAGGCAATTCTGGGGGCCTTGTCACTGTTTTGGAACATAAACTCGATTGTGTGAAATGACACATGCTCAGGGAAACAATAGCGGTCGGACTGTTATAAAATGTTCTGTCCATGCATGAAAAGAAGATCGGCCACCCAGCTCTACATTTAAAAAAACATTTAGCTCATTTACTACCAATCATGTATAAGTGGGTTTTTTATTCTCCTTCTCCAGGCAGCTATTGGGTTTAGTAAATGTACTATACAAAATCTACTTGCACAGACTTGCTAGAGATAGATGAGAACATCATGTCTGATTTATTGTTGTAAGTCACAACAAGTTAATTTAGATACTGGAGAGAAATGAATGAAATCCAGACACTTACCTTCCTTCAAAAACATTATTATTCTATATTTTTCTCATTTTTGAACATTTTGAAAAGACCAAAAGAAGGATGTCACCCAGTGTCACAGTTGGACTCCTTGGTGTTTTTGGACAACAATGGAGCTCTATTGCACAGGAATGAGGAATGATATATATATATATACACACACACACACACACACACACACAATACATGTTAGTCAATACATTCAGTTTTGGTTTGGGTCTATTCATGGGATTTGTGGACAAGAAGAAAAATCTCATCAGATTTAGCCTTTCAACACTGGTGTGCTGTCAGCAGTATGTGGGATTTGTTAGTAACAAGGACTAGAGCGTATAATACACTGGTGAAGCCATTTTGCATCCAGAGCAACAACGTGGATACATAATATGGATCAAGTGGAGGCCTGGCATCAATAGGGTTGCCATAACTTTTTCCAGCAATGTTGATTTCATCTTTATTACATTTGAATAGGCTCGTGTTATCTGTTAACTGGCAATATAGTATGGCATTTGAATGTCGAGTTTATCTGTGATCAATGATCTTTTGATGATTTTTCAAATTTCCATTGATTAAATATGCGTTTGGACCAAAGTTCTCTGAGGCATGCGTTTCCACCCCAGTTCTGCCCAGATGATCGTGACTGATAGTGTCACTGCACAGGCAGACCGAGCACAAGAGTTCAATTCCACTGCACTCCCCCAGCACAGCCTCCCAACCCCCAATGCAGACACCCACCACCCCCACCGCCGCTGCTCCCCGAAACTGGGTCCATGTCAGCATGCACTAAGGGCTTTCCTCTGGGCTGATCCACAGCCATTTTGAACACGTTCAAAGTGAAAGGCCAGTGGGGAGAGTTATCAGCAACACTGTAGGTCAAGGTTAACTTTTTGGGTTTGGGCTGAATGTCTGCTTTATAGAAAAGGATGTGTCCTGTCCCTAAACCTCAAGCAATGGACAGTCCAGTACATAATCCGATGCTGCCCAACTGTCCCTGGCACTGAAAGTGCGAGGAACCTATTGTTTTTGTAAAGATTATTTTTCTGCTGCGCAATCGCATTTTCGAGGGGCTTGGGATGCTCGAAGACTCACGATAATTGGCACACATGTCGGGCGTGGCCAGCAAGCGCCAAAGCGCCCCCCCCAAACGCAGACCAGGGTTAGGATAAAGTTCCTTGGATGTTCTGAAATTTTGGTGGAAGTACTAGTCAACTTTTGCACCCATGTTCAAACTAGTAATTATTTAAATTTGATATTCCATTTGGGCTTGGGCGTGGCACATCTGCTCTATAGCGCCCCCTAATTACTTTTATCCTTCGTACGCATTTTTGATGCCCTTGATATACTTGAAAACTCACTGAAGTTGGCGCACGAACCTGTGAACATTGTGAGACTTTCTGCACCACATATCTGGTACAAACCTCCCGGAAAACTGCAGGTCCGCTGCAACTCTGTTCATTTAAATCACGGCTGAAGACTTTTCTTTTTGATGCAGCCTTTCTTATTAATAATTGTTCATTCCTTATACTGCACCATAACTTTTTATTCTCGTATTTCATATCTGTCTTATGCTATTTTAGCTGTTTTTACATTTGTAACTCTTTTTAACTGCTCTTTAATGTTTTATGTAAAACACTTTGTATTGCCTTCTTGCTGAAATGTGCTATAGAAATAAAGCTGCCTTGCCTACAGCAATTTAGTTTTAAATTAAGAAATCCCACTAAATTGTGAGGGAAATTACTTTATTCTTTGATTATGGGTTACTGGAAAGACAAATTCTGACAATGACTGAATTTCAATGAAGGGCATCTCAAAATTGCTACTGTATTAATTTGGAAAATATAGCCCCACATAACTCCCACATTTGTACCTTGAAATAGCTACATTTTTAAAAACATGAGATGCTGTAAACATTGGTAAGTTCAGCTATATTCCCATAGCCTGACAAGCCAGACCCACATCAAGATGTTGGGTCTGGGATCTCACCATTGGCAGGGCTCAATCCGAAGGGCGGGATAAACGGTTGTCTTTCAAATTCCCTCTGCACACGTAAGAAAGCTTTTTTGCACACCTCTTTTGTCAGGCAGGTGCATAGGATGTGATCAAAAGTAGTAGATCAGAATTTTAGAAGAAGTCCCGCACACTGACCATTACGCAAGCAATAATTTATTTAGAAAAATACAACAAATCAGGTAATTGAATTTACCTGATGAAGGTCTAAGACCGAAACGTTGTATTTTTCTAAATAAATTATTGCTTGCGTAATGGTCAGTGTGTGGGACTTCTTCTAAAATTCCCTCTCACTCAATAGGATAGCACTACAACCAACCAGAGCAACGCTAGCAACTCTGCCATCATTATGTTAAGCCTGCCCACCGACTCTATACACAACGTGATTGGCCTGACTAGAGTTTGGTTTTTCCAGCTCGCAAGCCAACGGAGAGTTGCTAGACTGACCCTGGCTGCAAATTACATTTGCTGCTGCCAGGGGGCGTCTAGATTTCTAGGCTAATATTCCCAGCTAACGGCAACAAACACATTTTTTTTTCAAGCCAAGTAAGGACTTACTTGTGTGTCATATACACTCACCTTAAAGATTATTAGGAACACCTGTAAGATTTCTCGTTAATGCATTTATCTAATCAACCAATCACATGGCAGCTGCTTCAATGCATTTAGGGGTGTCATCCAGGTCTAGACAATCTCCTGAACTCCAAACTGAATGTCAGAATGGGAAAGAAAGGTGATCTAAGCAACTTTGAGCGTGACATGGTTGTTGGTGCCAGACGGGCTGGTCTGAGTATTTCCCAATCTGCTCAGTTACTGGGATTTTCACGCACAACCATTTCTAGGGTTTACAAAGATTGGTCTGAAAAAGTAAAAACATTCAGTATGCTGCAGTCCTGGGGGCGAAAATGCCTTGTTGATGCTAGAGGTCAGAGGAGAATGGGCCGACTGATTCCAGCTGATAGAAGATCAACTTTGACTCAAATAACCACTTGTTACAACCGAGGTATGCAGCAAAGCATTTGTGGAGCCACAACACGCACAACCTTTTGCAATTGGGCTACCCCAGCAGAAGACCCCACTGGGTACCACTCATCTCCTCTAAAAATAGGAAAAAGGGGCTACACTTTGAACAAGCTCACCAAAATTGGACAGTTGAAGACTGTAAAAATGTTGCCTGGTCTGATGAGTCTCGATTTCTGTTGAGACATTCAGATGGTAGAGTCAGAATTTGGCGTAAACAGAATGAGAACATGGATCCGTCATGCCTTGTTACCACTGTACAGGCTGCTGGTGGGGGTGTAATGGTGTGGGGGATGTTTTCTTGGCACACTTTAGGCCCCTTAGTACCAATTGGGCATCGTTTAAATGCCACAGCCTACCTGAGCCTTGTTTCTGACCATGTCCATCCCTTTATGACCACCATGGACCCATCCCCTGATGGCTACTTCCAGCAGGATAATGCACCATGTCACAAAGCTCGAATAATTTCAAATTGGTTTCTTGAACATGACAATGAGTTCACTGTACTAAAATGGCCCCCACAGTCACCAGATCTCAACCCAATAGAACATCTTTGGGATGTGGTGGTACAGGAGCTTTGTGCCCTGGATGTGCATCCCACAAATCTCCATCAACTGCAAGATTCTAGCCAATCAATATGGGCCATCATTTTTAAAGAATGCTTCCAGCACCTTGTTGAATCAATGTCACGAAGAATTAAGGCAGTTCTGAAGGCGAAAGGGGGTCAAACACGGTATTAGTAGGGTGTTCCTAATAATCCTTTAGGTGAGTGTATGTACATGTCGTTCATACATTGTTCATATTACATAGCCATATTTATACTTCTTCTATAATCCTTTAGGTGAGTGTATATCACACTTTTATTTCCTATTCTATTTTCTTATTGGGGACCGTTAGTTTCTGGAACGCTGGTGGCAAAAGTAAGTCTGGAGCCCTGGAGTACTGCACTTCAACAGTACTGTACTTAGTTTGAAGAGTATTTCTTTCTTATGTTGGTAACAGCCCTTCTCTTTCCCCCCCAGTGTTTGGAGAAGTTCCCTGTGATCCAGCACTTCAAATTTGGTAGCCTGCTGTCCATCCAGTCCGGGAAGCCTTAACGCTCAGGCCATGCACACAATGGAAAGACCAAAATCCCAACAGTTGGAACCAACAGTTTTCCCTTTCCTTCACGTGCATACACAACAGTAGCAAAAATCAACCACATGTAGTTTGACACACGCATTCCCACATGTGAACTCGTGTGGTCATGAAAGCTTGCAGCGATTCCATAACTTTAATGCAGAGCATGTTGTGGATGACTTTAGTGATTTTTGGAGCATCTTTATATTTTGGTCATTTTATTTATATTATGGATAGAGTTTAAATCAGGCTCCTTGTTTGAGGAATTTCTTTCCTTTTTCTTTTTCATTTTTCTTTTCTTTTTAGAAGTGTGCTCATTGCTGCTTGAATTTACCTCAAAGTGTGGATCCTTGTGAGCAGTAGGCTCATTCACAGAGTGAGGTGACGCAATTAAGAGTTTGTGTGACTTCTTCTAAATCTAAATCTTCGAGTTTATTTTTTTTTTCTTGGTTTTGCTTTTAAGATCAGATGTTTCCATTTTGTTGCAAATGTACCAATATTTGAATTGCCCAGTTCATCCCAACATGTAAGTCACATTATAATTTGCTAAGAAATAACTTTGTGTGAGTGTTTTTTTTTCTTGTTAAACAAGATGTCTATTGCGCAAAGGGAAAAAGTAAGGGACTCGATTATTAAAGCTTCCATAACAGCTCATCCAAAATGGAATGTACATCATTTTCATTCACCATAATTTCATGAAAAGTCAATTTAGGTCTTATATCTTGCATTTCCCCCTCACAGTCTGTCCCTTACCAGTCCCTGTACATAATCTAGGGCCCGTCTCACCCCAGTCTTAAGTTTGTATAGGTTCAGTTATGGTAAACATTGTAAATTGACAAACCATACTTGAACACATTCTTCAAACCAGGTACAATAATGTAGTTTTTTACACCAGGTTGTGATTGTTAAATCATGCATGTGTTTCAATTGGCACGTTTTAAAGACCATGGCATGCATTTTTAATTTAATAAAAGAAAAGCTATTTTTGTGTGTTTCCATTGACCTGTCGAACCTGATTTAATAAATTCTGTCACCCCCACCATGAATGTTGTTCTTAGTATCCATGTTAAAGCCACTACAACAATGTTATAACAGCAACACTCGCTGCTAATGTGAAAAGTGCTATAATCGATTCTGCACGTAGTGGCTTTAAGTCTGAAATGGGTTTTGTCTTTTCATCCTAATTCAGCTGATCATCGCATGTAACGGGCCTAATTTTGGGGTGAACAACCTTTTTATTTGAATCCTGAAAATCTTTAACCCTTGTGTTGTCCTCGGGTGAGATTTGATCCGTTTTTCAATGTTTTTTATACCAGAAGTATGGGTTTCTTTCAACCAAGCCATACAACATTCTTACCAGGTAAAATGGATGATTACTTCCATTGAATTTTGGGAATTCAATTTCTTAGCATTTCCATAAAAATTTCTAATTGTTTTAAAACAGAATCCTTTGACAAATAAAATACCAGTCTGTGTTTTTTTTATCAACACCCTTATCCCATCTTATCAGTCAAAATACTGAAGAATTTTAGCTTTTTTTAAACAAAACAATTAGGTATAATATAAATTAGGTTTGAAAATAAAAAATGAGCGTTGAAAAGAGACAAAAAAAGACAAAAACTTTGGAAAAAACAAAAAGTTGATTTGCAATTTGGATCTGGAAGGACAAGTTCATGGTCGACTGGAAGACAACACAAGGGTTAAAAACTCAATTGCCAGCATGCAAGAACATTTTTGTATCATAATACTAAAATACTTTTTTCCACCGTCTGTGCTGTGTTCTGGAGGCGCTGTGTCCACTGTCGGCGTCATTTCCCCACTTCCCATTCATTTCTACGGGAGCAGCCGTGCAATGCATTCTGGTAGCATTGCGGGGACTTTGGAGAAGAGAGGCGTCGAGTTGCCTGCTCCTCATTTGCATAAAGTTTAATCCAGCCAACTTTATGCAAATGAGGAGCAGCTCTCAAAAACTGACAAAAATCTTTTAAAGTGGACCTTTGTCGATCTGAAAGGAAGACAGATTCAGCAACTGCACGGCCTATTTCTCGCTTAAAATGTTTTCAGAAACACGTTTCGGGGAACTATTTTAGTGAAATAAGAGATGGTATTCCGAACGAACCGGCATTATGGTCGGTTTTGAAATTCGGGAGCAGCCAGCCCCACGTGACGCGTTCGTCCAATCGCGGTTGTAGGAGGGTGGAGACCTTTATTTGCTTGTCAGAGGTCAGTGAGGAGAAACTGGTGGCGAGCTCACTAGCGTGCAGTGCTGGGAAGCAGGGCGATCCCGTCCGTGAATCCAATCAATTTACTAAAAAGACACCCCCAATATCCCCAACTCCACAGCTATTCAAGTCAGTGCTTGATATTCCACCAGCCGCTTCACGGCGCGTACCAGAAGCATGCGTGAAGCGGCTCGCCGCTCCGCTAAAGATACGCGCCACGTCTATTTTCATTGACGTTTGTTCATACGATCAAGTGTTCCGAGTCAAATTGACTAAACTCTCATCTCCCACTTACACACCGAGGGCTCAACCGGGCTTGACTTTGTGTTTGAAAGGGTTAACCCGCGTTGTCCAACTCGGCATCGCGACCCTGGTCAAAAGGTGGGTCAGACACAGGTCATTTTCGATGTGAATTGAACACGATCAGGGTTGCTAACAATCGGGGCGGGACAAACTATGTCATTGGTTGGAAATAGGGGTCCACGGATCGCCGCACACTTTGAAAAAAAGCTGACAACATAGATTTTGTCTCACTGCTTTAGAACTTACCTTGCACGGCAGCCGGATTCTAACGAGATCACACGAGAATCGCGGTATCATGTGTCGCACAAAATAATTCATCTTGTCAGGCTCCTATATAGCGTTTTACAGCATCCAGCAGGTATCCGAAGGCTTTACATCAAGGACAAAGAAAGAAAACAACATAACATATAATAAAAAGAATAAAAAATACAGTAAAATCAGAAAAGGTTACATGAAAACAGGATGAGGAGAGGGGAAATATCACACCGCTACTATGTATTCAAAGCCATTCTTAATAAATAAGTTTTGAGTTTGGATCTAAAAAGAGCTACATCTGTAATAGTGTGAATATCGGGGTAACTTGTCTCACCCCCACAGTTTGTGCCGTGGTCTTGGGACTTCTAAAACCAGTTGATTTGATGACCAGGTGTGCTCGCGAAGGGTTTAAATCTCAGAAAAAACTCCTAATGGGTTGTGTCTGAAGTACCAGCTTACCGAACCAATCGGCGCCCGGTGAGGAGCTACTGGCAGCTAAAGGCGTGGTTTAGGTGTGTTTGGTGGCTGCAACAGTTTGTTCACAACAGCAATGGCAGACTAATGGTTCATCCAATCAGCTGCAAGATATTTTTTGAAAGTGCCTTGGCCTCTCCCAAATGGTTTCCAACGATGGCTTCCCCAAAAACCATCTAGCTCGTCAGGTTACTTTAGACCAGGGGTGTCAAACTCAAATTCACTAAGGGCCACACGTGAAAATAAGAATCACAAAAGTGACAAAAGCATTAAAAAAAAAAAAAACGCCAGAAAAGGCCCCAAAAACTTCAGAAAAAGCGACAAAACGACAAAACATTGAAAAAGCTACAAAAACCAGACGGGCCAAAATGGTCATAAACCAATCCTAGAGTAGCCTACTTCCTTTTTACTGCCACACTTGCAATGAATAAAATGCAGAGGGGGGGGGAATGAAACTATAAGAGCGTCTGTCTCCAGAAATGTATCTGTTGAGCGTTGGTTTGATGGTTAATTATTTGTGCTTTAGAACGTTATCGCTGCGAAACAATCATAAAATAAGCTTTAGTTCTTTCACTCACAGCTGGTTTCTGTTACAGCGCGACGTCAGAATTCAAGTACAAAACACCAGTTCTGGTGGTGTACAGCTCGACTAAAGTATGTGACGAGGTAAGCTGTTTTTACGCTATGTCCGTAAAAACCTAGTGCACGGCGAAGTGCGGCCAAACTAAGTTGGCATAGTTTAACTTTTGAGTGAGTGAAGTTTTTTATATATTTTTTGGATATCTTTATTAAAGTGAATTAGTGATGAACACCCTTATGCATGAATCATCACATCATTAATAGCCTCATTTTTTACGCATGATCCATAATGATGAAGATACAGAAAAATAGAAATGCATGGCAAAAATAGCATATTGTCTATATTTTAGAGCCCCCCCCCCCATAAAAAATTTCACAAACTCATGTTTTCAGGGGAGCTCATGTCTTATGACCTACTAAGATTTTAAATCCATGCCTACAGTAGATGATGTTACACTGTCTGATGTTATAACGGAGGGTGATACTGGACCTGGTTTAGACTCTGAGGCTGCTGTCAGAGAGAGAGAATCTTCCGAGAAACTACTGAAATGTGCCCGTTCCTGAAATATGTCAATAAAACTCCTAACATCTAAAAGGACTCTCAGTAAATTGGCAGCTGTGATGGTGATAAAAACGATGAACATGATTCATTTTGTTAAGTTTGTCTTTGTAATATATTTTATTTTAGTTAAATGTGTCATTTTTAAACTGTCCATTAATTGAGATGAAGGCATTATGATTTCAACTCAAATTAGGGTTTTTTTGCTCATGAATTCTATTCGTACACTGGAGAGAATTCAGAGTACAAGAACATTGGTATATGCCATAAATTCTCCAATTTGGAATCGTTTCAAAATGTACGATTCCAGTGGAATCGGTTCTTTATTGGAATCGTGGAAATTTGGTTTCAAATTCAGTCATCAGTTCCAAATTTAACACGCGCAAGTTTTGGTTTCTGTAGAGGCCGCCGTGCTTCCAGGCGCTTGTTGTGTTGCAGCCACGGAGCACAGTAAGCGGCGCTCTAAAGTGTGGCTTTATTTTACCTTGAAAAAGCCCGGTAAAATAAGCATGTGATCCGTTTCAACTCCACTCCTCAAAGAATCGGAATCGAGAATCAATAAGAACCGTAAACGAATGGAAAAATCCAAATTGGAATCCAAATTGTTCAAATCAAACCGATGCCCAACCCTATGTATGAGTGGTTCTTGCATGAGGCCCATTGTTTTATTGGGAATAGACTTTGACTTGCTTGTGACCCAGAGATGAACCCAGCAGTGAGGCAGATAGATTCTGAGATGAGTGGAGAAAGTGTTGAATATTTCATGAGTCAGGATACTGTACACTACTCACTACTTCATGTGAGGGATGATTTTTTTTTTTTTTTAACATGTAGTTACCAGGAGTAGGGGAACTCCGATTCATGTCAAATTTACAATTCCAAATCAACACCACAGTCCCTTTTTCCCCCTACTTACTACAAGTCCTCATAAGGAATGTGGTGGAATTCCCCCATTACGTACAGGATGTTGGACTGCAGTGGAGAGAGTGGTGGAATAAAGCACAGCATTCCAAAGGAGGCGACTGAGGGACTTTGAATAAATGTTGTTCAACTAGACTAGCTGCTGTGTCGCATTTCAGATAATAAAGCCTGTGTTGTACGTGAATGCGTGTCCTTCAGAGGAGTGAAATGTCGTCAGCTGAGAGACGCTCTACAGATCAATCAACTTAATATCACCAGCTCCTGCTCCTTGACTCACCGAGAAAAGAAAAAAAAGCACCGGTGCATTCAGCCGATCCTCTTCACCTCACAAAGTCTGACAATCATCAGGTCGTATTTATCAGGGTTTTTTGTTCACTCCGTAGTAAATGTCTTACAAGAAGTCGTGCACTGATAAAAGCCATCATCTAAAAACTGGAATCCAGGCGATTTTTGTTCCTGTCGACAGCCTGAACATGTTGCTCAGCACTACACGACATTTATAGAAGTTATATTGACAGTTTTTAAAGGAGAAGTGTATTTAGGGGAATCTACTGGGAATTTCATTAGTGTAGAATCACCTGATCAAGGCAATCGTTATGCTTTTGTAGCTTAGAATCTTAGACTGTATAATCAGTCCCTCCAGAAAAACACGATTATGCGATCGCATAATTCAATGCATAATCAGCCAAAGTCTGCATATTTATGCGGGAGCCGCATTTTTTCAAATACGCCGCACTTTCGCCACATAAATTGCCGATTTTTGCGCAAAATATGCGGGGCTTGCATGATTTCATAATCCCCGCATTTTCGTTGCAAAAAAGTCACATATATCTTAGCAGAAATTTGAAAAATTTGAAAAGTTTGAAAATTTGAAAAGTTTACTTCACATAAGAGCAGCCATTTTCCCCTGTTGCCATGGGAACGTTATGAAGTGACATAATTACGCAACGTAAACATCATCGAAAATTTTCTCTTTTTCATAAAACCGCAGTTTTTGCAAGTTCCCGCAATTTCATTGCATAAAATTGCATAAATATCATATAGCATATTCCATCGCATTTTTTAAGAAAACATGCCGCATAATCAAGGATTTTTGCCCGCAACAATCACAAAAAAACTCCACATTTTTCTGGAAGGACTGTATTATAATAATAGCTTCAGGGTCTGAGAAACACCTGCATTCTATCTCATTTCCAGCAGGGGGCGACTCCACTGGTTGCAAAAAGAAGTCTGTTTCTATAGAAGTCTATGAGAAATGACCCTACTTCTCACTTGATTTATCTCAATAAACATTTTCATAATGAGTCAATGGCCTAAAGCGCTACTTTCAAGACTTCTTCAACATAGCATGATGTTCATTTAGTAAATTATGGTCCCATTTGTTTCAAAATTGATGATAAAGCAGGGGATGGTTTAGGGGCAGGACAGAAGCTTAGCAATGCTAACCCTGGCCCTGTGAACATTAAAAAGTCGTGAAATTGATTTTGGTTGTGTCCATGTCTTCATCTCAAACTTTGACCTTCTCACTGTGTTTTCACTTAATCAAAGTTGACTGGAACATTCGGTCGCCTTGTTCAGCGTTCTGCCAACCAACCTAGCTAGCTAGCGCTAGCATTAGCTGATAACTTAAGGGAAACTTTGCCGATTTTCTGTACTTCCGTGCATGTGGTTTTACTATTAAATTGTTTACTTATTTTTTTACTAAGGGATTAGTGTTTTAGGAACCTTGCTGAGTTGTTTCTTCAGTAACATCTATGTGTGTATGTTGTATGTCTGTATGTATGTTTGAAATGGTAATGGCAGCAGCTTGGGAGTTGGCCCACGCAACATTTTCCACATTGCGGAACAATAACGTTTACCTTATCTCGTCTTATGCAGATGAATGGCATACGGTACATCTCCGCTGGATGACTCGCTTCAGAAGGATTAACAAAATCAGCAACTTTCTCTCATTAGCGTTTAGCTTAGCACAGCTCCATTGCAACCATAAACACCACTGGCTTGGCCTCATCCTCCCCAACTTACCCTCTCGCTAAAAGTTGTCACATACTGTTGGCGACGCCCGTATCGCCAAATCTTGAAGCCTCAAAAAAGTAGTCCACAAACCAATGGGTGATGTCACGGACGGTGCGTCCACCATTGTATATGTCTATGCTTAGAATGAGCTGTTTATATCTACTCACGTAGCGGGTCCTCTTCCACAGAGCCAGCTATGTTGCACCGCCACATTTCTACAATAGCACAGAGCGGAGAAACCAAACATCAGGCTCCAGCCTTTAGCGTTTTCATGCTACCTGAAGACCACCATAGGTTCTCCTTCACGTTTGGAAAGGGAGGGGTGAGGGGAGGGGTATTCAGTTGGTTGCAATCTGCAACTTCGCTGCTAGATGCCGGTAAATCCTACACACTGCTCCTTTAATTATTGTTTGCCATTGACTTGATGATATTAAGTGATATACGTAATACAACTAGTATTTTTATTACCGCTCACGTTTTAGCAAGGAACAAGGACATGATCACCTTTATGAGTTGATGATGACTGCCTGAATTCATTCACATGTGAATGTGCATGATGGATCGAGGGTACAACTCTGAGGGGAAAAACGGCTGAATTTGTTGTTCTCATTTGGAGGAATGTTTGGAATGGGACAGCTGCGCCGACACGTTCTGACATGTCTGGGCTTGAAACGTGGACTTCCATGGAGGCAGCTTCTGAAATGGGAGGCAGCTGCAGACTTAAGATGGTGGAAAGCAGTTGTTGAAAGTAACTATTTACTCAAGTACTTACTTAAGTACAATTTGAGGTACTTGTACTTTACTTCTGTATTCCCATGTAATGCTACTTTATTCTTTTCATTACATTTCAGATGGAAATATTGTACTTTTTACTCCACTAAGTTTACCTGACTGTTTAAATAGCTGTAGTTACTTTAACATAAAATCTTACAAAATACAATGCATTATTATATACGAAAACCAGTTGTTCCCAACCTTTTGGGCTTTTGACCCCTTACTTGGTGTCCTATGTCAAATGTTCCAGATGTCATTGAGTAGTTGCATTTCCACCAAAGACTGATTTTCCACTTTTAATTACTTGGTTTTATTTAAAGAGGCTGAAAGGCTGAAAGACAAATTTACTCAAATTACACAATCCTTCACAAATTACAAATTAGTGAAAATATTACTATACAACCCCCAGATTTATTTTGTTACCCTGTGGAGAGGGCCCAATCCCAATGTTGATTAACCTATCTGTAAAGTAGGTAGACTAGTCCAACTAGTCCAGTCCACAGCGCTGCGGAGGAAGGTCTGGCTAGTCCACACAGCATTCCTGGATGGAAGGAACTCGGAGTAGAGACGCTGCTCCTTTGCGTCGAAAGGAGCCAGTTGAGGTGGTTTGGGCATCTGGTAAGGATGCCCCCTGGGCGCCTCCCTAGGGAGGTGTTCCAGGCACGTCCAGCTGGGAGAAGGCCTCGGGGAAGACCCAGGACTAGGTGGAGGGATTATATCTCCACCCTGGCCTGGGAACGCCTCGGGATCCCCCAGTCGGAGCTGGTTAATGTGGCTCGGGAAAGGGAAGTTTGGGGTCCCCTGCTGGAGCTGCTGCCCCCCCCGACCCCGACCCCGGATAAGCGGATGAAGATGGACGGATGGATGTCTAAGGAGCAGTTAACCACAGTCCTCATAAATCCACCAGAGTTTAGAATGCACAAAAGGAAGCGGAAGGTAACAGACATCCGGCTGGAAATGAGGAACATCGACAATCCCGGAAGTGGAACGTGGTCAATGTAGACTAGTCCAGTTTACTGTACACATTATCAGTAAAAATCCAATAATAAGTCTGTTTTTATCCCCAAAGAGAGCAGCAACACATGCTCTACACTAACATCCAGTCCTAATGGCCAACCCTCTCTACCAACGAGCTATACAGCCACGTATATCAGTTTAATTTATTCCGCTTATTACCCAGCTACACATGGTGAAAACACACACAAGATTTACACCAAAGATGTTTCTCAACAGTTCAACTCAACGGTCAATTGAGTAATAATCATCCGTTTCATTTTCTATTTTTTTTGTGTGCAAGTAAGAGTGTGACCTAATTAGTTTTTATTATGATATGCAAATAAGATACAGCATAGTTTGTCCCAAACATGCAAATAAGAGCATAACCTAGTTTTCAATATGCAATGGACTAATTAATATTCAGGGCGTGGCCTGTTTCTTTTATTGTTAAAATCTGTGCTTGGTTTGTCTTTTTCATCAATATCTACCAATTATGCACAAGAAGTGTTGTCTGTTTGTGGCTTTTGACTTGTGAAAATAGGGGAGTGGTCTATTTTTTTCCCCAGTATGCAAATAAGAGTGCAACCATGTATTGGAAATAACTTAATCTATGTCATCCTGTATAAATATGTGACCATGCAGGGCATGGCCTGTTTTCATTTATTAGGCAGTTGTTGTATTTAAATTCAATATGCAGTATTTGGCAGCTCATTTGTGTTTTCTACCCATTTTTCTCACCAGTTTTGAATCCCAAAAGCAATAGGACCTTTCTTATTGTCATTTGCAGTGAAGATTGTCATCTTGTAGCTGAAAACAATCGTTTTGGATGTGTGGAAACACAAAATGAAAATCATTTTGACTGATGCTCTTCAAAAATTTGGTAATGAAAACTGAGAAAAACCCCAAATTGATGAACCAGTTCACAGAAACCCATGTTCATGTTAAGGCCCTGACACACAAAGGAGATCAGCGCTACTCATCGACCCTCGTCTGCCTTTTTTTCAGCGTCGGAGCTGTCGCTGAGAGGAATCTGATTGGCTATTCCATTATAACATAAAAATGTTTAGGCCAAGGACCCCTTAGCTGAAAGAGAGATGCTGTTCTGACCCCCTACTACATATATTGTATAAAACTGGTTGGATAGATGGATATTCATAAGATAAGATAAACTTTATTGTCCTGAAGGAAATTTGTCTTGGGCAAAGAGAATTACTGGAATTGTTGGGTCTTTGTAAATTATAGAGTGTGGTCTAGACCTACTCTATGTGTAAAGTGTCTTGAGATAACTCTTGTTATGATTTGATACTATAAATAAAATTGAATTGAATTAGCAACAGCTGCATACCATATAGATACACACATACACCAGACATCAAGTAAGTACATAACAACATATTACAAGACAACAATGTGCTCTGGGACGAGCAAAGAATAAATAAGATCATATTGCACCGGCCCTGATATAGTGAAGTATTGCACTGCCCCATAATAAAGTTAGTTACGCATAATACAGGATATAAGCTAGGATATAGGAATTGCACATAGTGAGTAAACATACACAGGTTACATTGGTTAAGAACAACACATTATTGTAGTGATGAGAAGGACTGGCTGTTTGTTCAATACTGCTATCGATTTGGGGACAAATGAAAGCTTAAGGCGGTTGCTCTATAGCGTCTGCCAGATGGGAGGAGTTCATATTCTTTGAAGAGAATGTGTGAAGGATCTTTCAGGATCCTGTGTGCATGTGTGATTACAGTTGACTCTAAGATTATTTGAGGGGGTGGGTGTGATTTTTTTTCCCCTATTACTTTAAGGGGCCGTCCACACGGAAACGTTTTTTTGTGCAAACGCACATGTTTTGCATCGTTTGGGCCGACCGTCCAGACGAATCCTGCAAACGCACTGCCTGAAAACGCACTTTTTTGAAACCAGGTCTCAGGGTGAAAAAATACGAAAACGGCTCTCGTTTTCGTATGGATGGTGAATACGGATCCGTATCGATGATGTCATCGCCACACCCCTCTTTTACACCCTCTCCCACGGCCGCTGACGCACACAACTGCGGTGAAGCTAAGCGAGCATGTCCCATCTCCATGGTCAAACCAGCTCACTTCATCTAAATACTCTGCTCCCTGACCCTTCCCTCTGGATTCTACACAAGATATATTGCTAACGTTATGTAGCCAACGTTAAACATCGCTAAAGTAGCTGACCGCTCCAGCAGCGAAGTAACGTTAACGTTAGCTGCTATGGCTATCTGTTTATAAAGTGGAAGTAGATAACTTATCAACTAGCTAGCTAATCTGTCTGCTTATCAACTCCTTGAACGGATTATAGTAACTTTTACCAAGGCTTATTGTAGAAAGGCTACTGCAAGAAAAACGTATAGATTATTAAAAAGACATCATTCATGGATCATTGATGTTTGTTTGACTAGCGAACGTTAGCGCGCTAACATTAGCTCGCTGCTAGCGCGCTGCAATCATGCAAAATAAAAAGCAATCCAACAGCACATTATACAACGTAAACATAAAGACACATTTTCTTGCGGCGGCCTTTATAAAATGAGTAGTGGTGAAAGTTATTATAGTCCACGGATGTATTAAGAGAAAATGATAATCTAGCTAGTCATGTTATGATAGGAAGTGGAAATGACTATGCTCTTCTTCTCCGTTTTTTGGTGAATTTCTGTAGCAGAAACAGCGCCGCCTATAGGCCTGGACTATGAAGTAGCGTATTGAGTCATTTACAAGTGGATTCGTTTGGACGCAACTATTCTTGAAACGAATCCAGGGAAGACGGGTAAAAAAAAGATTGTTTTGGTACGTGTGGATGGGGCCTAAAGCTGCAGTAGGTAAGATTGTGAAGAGCCAGGACTTTGCCAACAAATTTGAACATCGACAAGTTCTCAGTCCCTCCTCCCTGTCTGCTGCAGCCCAAACCGTCTCCTAAGCCCCGCCCACACAACGGAGTGTGACAGAACTGACGGCATGTCAGACAACATGTTCAATAACTAAACACCAACACAATGTTAACTTTACTCACCAACAGTAAAACGATGCTAACTAGCAGGCTAGCGTTAGCCATTTCAGCATCATATCAGACCGACCACTGTGCTAACGTTACTATCATCCTCATCAACGTAGCTTTGTGGACTTTTGACTACTAATAACCAAGTGAAAGATAAATCATTCATGGTAATTATGTTACCTGTTGAGAGGAAATGTGGCTACATCTGCATCGTTCTTCAAATCTTTAAAATCCTGCAGCCACGCCACCTCTGAAAAGCCACTCCATTATTCACGGAGTTTTGGAAAACTTTTCTGCAGCTCATGCGCGGGGAGGGGGGAGGGGAGAATGCTATATATGCGTGTGCCTGAGCAGTGATTGACAGGCAGATAGACACCCCCGGCGGCCCTGATTGGAGAAAATCGACCGGGAGCGGTGGAATTTTGCCAATGACACTACAGGCTGTAGGTGGTGCCAGAGGAGCTGGATATTTTTTTTTTTACATAATTCATGTAGTTCTACTGGAACATAGGGTCAGTTTCAGCAAATATGACAGAAAGTTAGTTTTATAAGACTTACCTACTGCATCTTTAATTGCTGTTTTGATCACGTTTGCTATTTTAGCTTTTGACTGGACTGAGAGGGTTCCGTACCATGCGGCCGTATCTGATGATGTTACCTAGCACGGCATTATAGAACATTAGCATGCACTCTGTCCCAACTCCAGACAGCCTGAGTCTGCGAAGAAAGTGAGTTTGGACATTAGTTATACATCATGTTTTAATGTTAAACATGCATGTCGAAGGCACATTGAATCCTTAAGCTTATCTATGGATGGCTACCATTGTGGCTACCTTACATATTAAGCATCATCACTGTTGTGTATATTAAATATTTGTTTTTACGAAAATAGGCCAATTCACCTTTGCTAATAATATGTTGGATTCATATTGATGTACCGTATGGGTGAGTAGCTCTCCAGACCCCTTTTGAAGATCTTCGGGCTATTCAGTTTAAGTGAATTAAAGCACTTGAAAGAAAAAGGTCACTAATCACTCCGCCCAGGTAGCAGAAGTAGCAGTTCTTCGCCTTCTGAGAATATAGTTCCCAGTATGTATACAGTTAGAAGATGGCTGTGTCTCATGTGACCTTGTTATTTGTACACGCTGTGACTATACAAATCACAACATGTAAATAGGAACATGTTGGCATTATTTTGTCACTTATTGGGAGCAGTAGGCTAGATGGAGCCGGTTACCTCCAGGATCTGTGCTAAGCTAGGCTAGTTGGAGCCGGTTACCTCCAGGATCTGTGCTAAGCTAGGCTAGTTGGAGCCGGTTACCTCCAGGATCTGTGCTAAGCTAGGCTAGCAGTGGGTGCGTCAGACAGAGTTACGACACGGACGGAGTTGAGAAGGGTATGTATGGACTTTTTTGAGGAGTAATTTCCTTGCAATATTAGCGTTGAAACTGGTCAAATTTAACTGGAATAGGTTTGATTTATAACATTTTAAAAGGTCAATGCAATAAATAATTTGTATAATTTTCTGCATTCAAAGTTGTTTATGTTGCAAATGATATAGCTTTCTGATTCAGCCACATTCCACTATAACAGAAGTCACATACTGTCAAAATGCTTTAGCTTAGCTTACAGAAATGTAGACTAGCCTAAACATAAAGCTGACTGAAACTACGCCTGCACACAACAGCCAATAGGAACGCTTCCTCTCTCTGAAATGACCTGTGATTGACGGCTAGATTTTTTCGAAAGACTACAAACCAAGATGAGCTGCAGAAGTCTAGTTTTCTCTCAGACCACTTGAATTACAATATGCTGAAAGATTAGTATGGAAGTTTTGCCCAACAACGCCAAAAATATAGTGCCTACCACAGCCTAAGTACAGCCTCACAGAGTTGCTCAAGACTTTTTTTAAATCCATTTTTTATAGTTTTTAAAATTTTTAACATACTGAACAGACAAATACAATTGAACAAGAACAAAAACCCTCTCCCACCCCCCACCCTCTGTGGCCTTGACGAAAAAAATCACACCTTGCCTAATTCTTGTGATGCTGAGGTCATTAGGACTGATACCTGTGCTGCTGCACTTTTCCACAGGTCTATAGTCGATGACTTGACTTTGTTAATCCTTGCTGTAGAGAGCTCCAGCATAACTATGTCCAGAAAATACGCCAACCACTGTTTTATACAAAGTGAGTGATGGGGGGAGGGGGGGGGAACCAGCGCTGAGCTATCATTTTCTTGGTTGCTGTCGAGTCGGCTAGCCAAACTTTCTTCTGTCTGTCGGGTCAGTAGGAATTCGACATCCTATGGCTCAAGACTTCTTGTGTAAATGTCACTGCAAGCACCGCAAACTAAATGCCTAATAGACCTTTTTCACGGCAGAAATGTTGACATGTCATGGTAGGAAAAGCACAGGTGTATTCAAACCAATACTGATGGCTGCATTCCACTTAGGAGAGGCCCTGGTATTAAACCATTACTGATGGCTGCATTCCACTTAGGAGAGGTCCTGGTATTAAACCATTACTGATGGCTGCATTCCACTTAGGAGTGGTCCTGGTATTAAACCATTACTGATGGCTGCATTCCACTTAGGAGAGGTCCTGGTATTAAACCATTACTGATGGCTGCATTCCACTTAGGAGAGGTCCTGGTATTGTGCATGCTGACTCACTGAAATATCTTACTGGGACACTTGATGGAATTGAGCCATCGTTAAGGTTATCAACTTCAGCTGTGCTTTACCTACTATGACAAGTCAACATGTCTGCTGTGAAAAAAGGTCCATAAGCTCCAGTGATATCATAGTTTATATTGAATTATTTTTTTAAGGTTGCCATTTTAAAACTGGCCAGGGACAACAGATGAAAATGAGCCTGCTGAGCTAACTCTGGCTCATTTACAGTTACTTTGCTGTTGAGTAATAAGCACTGTCCCTGTCAAATAAGCAAATAAATA